>NC_134489.1:15164895-15249895 GCF_040206685.1 Ascaphus truei
TTGTTTAGGGCTTGCGGGGGGGGGGTAGCGGGAGGGTTAACCCCTTCATGACCGTAGTGGTTTTAACTGCTACGGTCGTGAAGGGGTTAAGTGCACCCGCACCCCCCCGGCAAGTCCTAAACTCAGACCAAGGCCAAATACCCCCTTCACCCACCCCCGCTACCCACAATAAAGCGGGCACGGTGGGTTAACCCCTTCATTGCCTTAGCGGCTATCAGCTATGGTAATGAAGCAGCATTTCTGTATTTTAATAATATTGTGCAGGAGCAAGGGGTCCCCTGAGTTTTGATTTGTGGCTCAGGGAACCCCCTGCTCACTGTACAATATTATTAAAAAATACATTCATGCTGCTTCGTTACCATAGCACATAGCCGCAAAGGTAAGGAATGAGTGTTTATTTATATATGTGTTTTATTCATACTGTAGATGTGCAGAGGGTCTCCGGAGCTGACCCGCTTCGGTTTTAGGTCCGGGGACCCCCTGCTTCCTGAGATACAGGCCCCTTTAGGGGGTGCCGGTATCCCTCTGCTTTGTTTACATTCCGCGGTCACGTGATCGGGACCTTTAAATGCAGAGGGATACCGGCACCTCATAAAGGGGCCTGTATCTCAGAAACCAGGGGGTCCCCGGACCTGAAACCAGTGCGGTTCAGCTCCGGAGACCCCCTGCACATCTACACTATGAATAAAAATGTATTTTAAATAATTTTTAATGTGCCGATGTTTGAGCAGAGAGAGTAGCGGATCTCTCTCTGCTGCAAACACATCTCGCCCCCGCCGGCCTATAGTATCATTGATGTGCATATACAGTACTGTATGTGTATGTTAGGGGTTATAGGGGTTGTTGTTATACAGTATATATCTGTCTATATATTTCTGAAAGTGTTGTATGCGTGTCTGGTTGTCCTGTGTCTAGGGGCAATCAAATTGGATCTTTGGCCCGTCACTCCGCCTCAGGCCAATGAGATTGCTCCCTTGGCCCGCCCGCCCCCACACACCTCTCATTGGCCTGAGGCGGAGTGACGGGCCGAAGGTCACACACACACACACACACACACATACACACTCTGTTGCTTGGCCTCACTCTCCCCCGTCAGTCGGACTGCAGATCACCATCCACACCCCCCTCCCCCCCTCTCCCCTCTCCCGGTGCCCCTCACTCTCTACCCCACCTCCCCAAACCCGCACGCTCCGCAACATCCCCAGCCGCACTATCACGTGCGCTCCCGGATGGAGGGGAAGCGCGGCCGGGCTCCTGCACTCCCCTGGCCTCCTGCACTCCCCCGGCCTCCTGCACTCACCATCACGTGCACCGGCTCCCGGACGAGGGGAAGCGCGGGCTGGGCCTCCTGCACTCACCCTCACGTGGCACGGGCCTCCTGCCCCAGCCTGCCACTCTTGCCCCCCCGCTAGCTTCCGAACCCACCTCCTGCCCCAGCCTCATGCCATGTGGATATCCGTGCCAGTCACTCACTCACCCACTTTCACTCACTCACCCACTTTCCCCCGTCACCCACTTTCCCCCAGTCACCCACTTTCCCCCAGTCACCCACTTTCCCCCAGTCACCCAATTTGCCCCAGTCACCCACTTTGCCCCAATCACCCACTTTGCCACACTCACCCACTTTGCCACAGTCACCCACTTTGCCACAGTCACCCACTTTGCCACAGTCACCCACTTTGCCCCAGTCACCCACTTTGCCCCAGTCACCCACTTTGCCCCAGTCACCCACTTTGCCCCAGTCACCCACTTTGCCCCAGTCACCCACTTTGCCCCAGTCACCCACTTTGCCCCAGTCACCCACTTTTACCCAGTCACCCACTTTCACCCACTCACCCACCCACTCACCCACTCACTCACCCACCCACTCACCCACCCACTCACTCACCCACCCACCCAGTCACCCACCCACCCAGTCAGTCACCCACCCACCCAGTCAGTCAGTCACCCACCCAATCAGTCAGTCACCCACCCACTCACCCACCCACTCACCCACCCACTCACCCACTCACCCAGTCAGTCACCCACTCACCCAGTCAGTCACCCACTCACCCAGTCAGTCACCCACTCACCCAGTCAGTCACCCACCCAGTCAGTCACCCACCCACCCAGTCAGTCACCCACTCACCCAGTCACTCACCCACTCACACAGTCAGTCACCCACTCACCCAGTCACTCACCCACTCACCCAGTCATTCACCCACTCACCCATTCAGTCACCCACTCACCCACCCACTCACCCACTCACTCAGTCTCACCCAAAACCACCCACTCACCGACCCCAAAAGTCACCCACTCAACCAAAGTCACCAACTCACCGACCCAAGATCACCCACCCACCGACCCAAGGTCACCCACCCACCGACCCAAGGTCACCCGCCCACCGACCCAAGGTCACCCGCCCACCGACCCACCCACCGACCCAAAGTCACTCACCCACCGACCCACCCACCAACCCAAAGTCACCCACTCACCCATTCAGTCACCCACTCACCCACCCACTCACCCACTCACTCAGTCTCACCCAAAACCACCCACTCACCGACCCCAAAAGTCACCCACTCACCCAAAGTCACCCACTCACCGACCCAAGGTCACCCACCTACCGACCCAAGGTCACCCACCCACCGACCCAAGGTCACCCGCCCACCGACCCAAGGTCACCCGCCCACCGACCCACCCACCAACCCAAACTCACCCACCCAGCGACACAAAGTCACCCACCCACCCAGAGACCACCCAACCCAGTCACTGACCCACCCAGTCACTGACCCAGAAAAAGTCACCCAGTCACCGACCCACCCACCGACCCAAAGTCACCCACCGAACCAAAGTCACCCACCCAGCGACCCAAAGTCACCCACCCACCCAGCGACCCAAAGTCACCCACCCTCCCACCGACACAAAGTCACCAACCCACCCAGCGACCCAAAGTCACCCAGCAACCCAAAGTCACCCACCCACCCAGCGACCCAAAGTCACCCAGCAACCCAAAGTCACCCACCGACCCAAAGTCAGTTTTTTTTGCAAAGGTTGACGACTGCAATTTGTTTAAGAGTAACAAGAGTCCAATAGTCACCTTTTGACAAACTTGTGTGAAAGCTTTTCCATCTGTACTACAGTTAAATAAACATGCAGGGTCATCAGAGTTTTAGTCTTATCATTTTTGGAAGGACAACATTCTGAGGCAGTGCCCAGGGATTTAGGCTGTGTTTTGATCGTTGGACTTGAGTGCACATTTCTGAGGGTTCAGTTCAGCTATCAGTTACCTGTACACTGTGTGATTCTGAGTCTCTCTGTTTCACCTTGTGCACTTATAGTGAGTGAGACTATCCTTCAATTCAGTGTGATACTCTTCCCAGTATGTAAAACTACCTTCAAATGGACGCGACTGGTTCGATACTGACTTCCAGTGAATGCATTGCATATTTAGGTGGGGGTGTTTTGGGCAGATATGGCAGTTTAAGTGGGTGCCAAAATAATTATAATAAGTATTAATTGATATATTATCACATGAACTGTGGGATATCTTGGACATAAGAGCCTACTTTCACAGAGAAAAGGGTTAGCGGAGGTTATTCCCTGCTAATTATTTGTCAGAAATAGTCAGACAACATATTTTGCTTGCATTCAGTATTCTACTTATCATATTATTTATTTTTTCAAAAGGAAAACTTTTAACCTGCGCTGTTTGAGTCAGAGCCAAAATTTGTCGATAAGCTTTTAATTTGGAGTGTTGGGGAGGAGGTTTGGGTGCGGTTATATGTAGCAATAGGAGGTAGGGAGTAGTTATAGGGAGCAATTATATGGAATAATTGGATTAGTTATAAGGAACAGTTCTATGGAGCAGTAGGAGGAGTCTTAGGGAGCAGTTATATTGATAAAGGCTCATCTTTGCCTGCATCTTTTATGTCCCTGTTTTCTGTACTAGTAGCTGACACATAATGTGTGTTTGTATTTAAATGCCAGAATGAATTTTCTTGTTATCAATTTTAGTACCAAGGTTACATAAGTATCTCTTCTAATCATTAAACTCTAAACTCCAATGCCTCTGTGCCCAGTGGAAAACTTTGGATCATTCCTTGTTGAACTCTAATGCCTCTTGTATTTTCCACCTTTGCTTTGTATTAGTACATTGTGTATTATGCAACACAGTAATGTAATCTACCATCTTCCAAACACTAATGAAATCTCAGCAGATGGGTTTAATGCAGTTGGAGTGCTCTGTAAATGATGGCTCCTGCAAGGATGTTTATGTTTATAGTTACTGATGCTGGAAGTGTGTAAAGGTGCTCAGTCAGTACTATTTTGTACATAACACATTTCCATACACATGTCATACCTCCAAACATTAATTATCATTGATGTTCCATAAATTTGCTGGAGTGCACAGCATCTCATATGAGTGCAGTCTAACTAATTGCATTGCAGTCTTACTCATTGGATAGAACTCCTTCAATTGTTCGCATATTCTGATCTGTGTGATTGAATTACTGTTTGATTTCAAGGGCTTTTTGTTTTAAGTGTGGAGTTAAAATCAGAAGGGAAGTGCCATGCTGTGTATACTAGTAGGGGTGGCTGAACTTGTGGAGTGTACAGTGGTTTCAATTATTTTAATTGTGTGAGAAAAGAAAGTCTGTAACTAACTTTTTTTCTCTTCCATCTGGTTGAGCCTGCAGTGGGTGTGGTTAGTTGATTGCTTACCTAACACACCTGGTTGTTGTGTAGGTCCCTCTTCAAAACAGAGGCTTGTAATGTATCCTGAGCTTGTCTGTCCTGATCTGTGTGATTGAATTACTGTTTGATTTCAGGTGCTGTTTGTATTAAGTGTGGAGTTAAAACCAGGAGTTGAGACGAGGTATAGTATATCGAGGTACAGTAAATTGTTGGCACTTACAACTCCATAGTTGCAACAATGAGCAGGATTGAAATTGCCACTCAATGTAGATCTTGCCACATGTACTGTATGTATGTGCACTTGGAGCAGCTGTTCCAAGGAGCATACCGCTGTGGAAAGTGGGAGCAGGTGGTCCCTTTGGAGTCTCGGATTGCTGATCTGAAGAGGAAACTTGCAATATTGAAGGACATTGACAATCTTGAAAGGAATTTAGTGTACATGAGCAGGCCCTGGCTGGTACTAGTGGTACAGAGGGTGGAGCTGTGAGTGAGGAATAGGTAGATAGCTGCACAACAGTTAGAAAGGGAAGCAGGGGAAGTGGAAGAGGCAGGCCAGTTCTTAGCTGACCCATCCCAATTTATTTGCCAGATTGAGTGAAGATATTGGAGGCATCAGGGCAGGAATGGAATGATTCGTGGAGGCTGATGTATCTAGCAGCAAAAATATACCTTAATAAGCTTCCAGGTGGGCCAGATGACGTATAGCCAATGGCGTAGGTAATGAATAATGAACGGAGCAAATGCCGGACATAACGGATTATATGGTGCAGATATATATATATATATATATATATATATATATATGTATATATATATATATATATATATATATATATATATATATATATATATATGTATGGGAGTGATTAGGGAGCAGGAGGGGACACCTGTGGGGACAACAAGCTAATGTGTAATAGCCAAACGAGTCCCCACGTGCCCGGTGTGGAGTAGCTTATACGCACTATGATACACCGTCATGCGTCCCTTTCCTTGCTGCTTCCAGAGACGCTGCCAATACTGATGCATCCTCCAATTAGCCTCCGGCAGTGTAAAGATGATCCTCGCAGATGAACAGGAACAGGGATAGGATCAAGACAACAGCCGCTCCACCAGTATGAAAAAATGGGGAACTCACCAGCAAAAGAAAATGTAAAACAATTTATTTGAACTACATAAAAAACATGGACAAACAGTGAATCGAATCTCCTCCCACGCGTTTCACACCCCCTATGGCGCTTTTTCAAGGAGTATCAACTAGGGGGATGGGAGTGACCTTTATACCTCCCACCTTGAATAGAAGACAGCTAATGTCAATTAGTGATAATGAAGCAAAAATGTGTGATAAAGAATAGAAAAAGTAAGGGGAAACTAAACGAAGCAAAAAGAAAGAAAAATAAAGATAAAAAAGGGAAGAAAAGGAAAAAAAGATTAAAGGAGAAAAAGGAGAAAAAAAGACCTGATTAAAGGATTAGAAAGTATCAGAGACAGCTGTCTGGTATTCAAGGTGGGAGGTATAAAGGTTACTCACCTCCCCCTAGTTGTTACTCCTAGAAAAAGCGCCACAGGGGTGTGAAATGCATGGGAGGAGAATCCATTCACTGTCCATGTTTTTTATGTAGTTCAAATAAATTGATTTTAATTTTCTTTTGCTGGTGAGTTCCCCATTTTTTCATACTGGTGGATGGTGGAGCGACTGTTGTCTTGATCCTATCCCTGTTCCTGATTTATCTAGCAGACGGTGCATTAGTTCCTCCAGCACGGAGGGGACTCTGTATACTTAGAGACCAAGAAATATTGTGGTGGTAAGGGAGTCCATTATTAGGATGGTTGATATGACAATCTGTTGCCATGAACGCATGTGCCAAACAGTTTGTTGTCTCCCAGGTGCTTGGGTTCGGCACATTTTGGATCAGGTAGACAGATTATTGGGAGAGACTGGAACTGACCCGGTGGTCTTTGTACATGTTGGAACCAATGACAAAGTTAGAGTAAGATGAAGGGTCCTTAAAAAAATGATTTCAGGGATCTAAGCCGCAAGCTTAAGGCAAGGACTTCAAAGGTAGTATTTTCTGAAATACTACCAGTGCCATGCGCTAAACCAGGAAGACAGTTGGAGACTAGAGAGGTTAATGCATGGCTAAGAAAGTGGTGTAGGAAGGAGGGTTTTTTTTTTTAGAGCCCTGAGATTCCTTTTCTGAGAGGTGCTATCTTTATGGTAGGGATGGATTGCACCTCAATGAAGAGGGATCTTTTGTGCTATGGGGAAGGATGTTAAAAAGGTTGTAGGAGATTTTAAACTAGAACAGAGGGGGAGGGGCAAGGAACAGATAATGAACTAAATAGAATTGCTAGTAATGGGGAAATATCTAAGGGTTATGTAGGTAGGATTGGGGCAAGTGGGAGTTTGGCAAGCAGTGAGACATCCATTTAAATAAAGATTATACTAGAACACTTCTAAAGACTGAATCCAATTGGAGTAGAAAGGCAGGAGCAGATAAGATAAATATACAGAATGGAAAAAATCTTAATTGCATGCTTGCTAATGCAAGAAGCCTGACAGATAAAATGGGGGAACTTGAATTCATAGCTACAAGGGAGCACTATGATATCATTACTGAAACATGATCGGATGAAACTCATGAATGGGCACTTCATTTAGAGGGTTATACCTTTTTCAGGGGGATCAAGCATATAGAAGAGGTGGTGGAGTATGTTTGTGTTAAACTAGATTTAATATCTATTATATGGGAATATATTTATGAAGGGAATGATGAAAATGTAGAGACCTTGTTGATAGAATTTAGCAGTGGAGGTAAAAGTATAAAGAAAAATGTTGTAGGGATATGTTATAAACCACCAAATATAAGTGAGGGCGATAAAGCCAAAAATAGTTGGCAAGTGGAGAAGGCATCAAGACTTGGTCATTTTTGCATAATGGGTGATTTTAATTATCCAGACATAGACTGTGACAATAAGATTAGCATTACAACCAAAGGAAACAGGTTTTTGAGGGTGCTCAAATACAATTACATGACCCAAATTATTGAGCAACATAGACGGCTTGATAAAATGGCCCCAATGGCATACGTTCAATGGGCCTATTCTATAAACTTCGATAACTAACTCATCAAGTTTTTTGAGCACATCCCGAATGATTTGGCAAGTTTGCTATTCAGAAAGCTCTGATGACGCGCTAAACTCGTTCGGGAAGTGCATCTTCCCGAGCGGTAGCACCGCAGCCCAAACACACTGACCAGGAGCTCAAAAAGAGCTCAAACTAGCATTTTTCTAAAATCACCCAATTCTAGTAGCTATGAGAATCTTATCAAGGCTCTCAGCAAGCAGGCAACTGGCAAATTTCATCTCGCCACCCAAGGGTGGCGGAATGGGATTTGCAAGTAGGACTTAGAAGGAAAAAAATGTATTTTTATTGCATCAGATTGAGGTTGGTAGCCTCCGGAGCTGCCCCCTGCTTCCATCCTATGTAATTAAAATACATTTACAGGCAGCTTCATTAACTTAGTGGCTAACCGCTAAGGCCATGAAGGGGTTAAACACCAGTGCCCGGTTTATTGGGAGTAGCGGGGTTGGGTGAAGGCGGTATTTGGCCCGTCTTGGGTTTTTAGGCCTTGCTTTGGGGTAGAGGGAGGGGTTAACCCCAAGTGGTAGTAACCGCTAAGGTAATTAAGGGGTTTACCCATCCCACTACCTACCCGGTAGGCATAAACACCCACCACAGGCCAAATACTACTTTCACCCACCCCCACAATAAACATTAAAACCCAATACTAGCCAATACACCCATTGATGCCAGTGTGGTTACCTATGCCATTAGTCGGAGCAAAAATAACCCCAATGGCAATGAATGGGTACCCCCTCAAACCCCCACAACCCCCTCTCAACACATACCGTAATGGTCCAAAATTACTTTTATTCAGATCTGGATAATAGCTCAGTTGCCCATTAAAAATAAAACATTATCCAGCTAGCATAAAGTAAATTAAAGTTGCACTTATCCCTGCGAGGATTAAGGTCGTCCTCATCTTCCTCCCGTCCTCCATGGCAGTAACATAACAATTAAAAACAAACTAATAGTCACTAACCCCTTATTCACCTTAGCGGTTTGTAACCACTATAGTAATTCAGGAGTTATCCCCCCTTCTCCACTACCCACCCGGGACGCCTAACCACCCTCCCCGGTGCAGCTACCCCCACCCTCTTCCCATTGATTTGCACAGTGGTACACCATGCCCATATAAATAACCATTATATTTAATATTTAAGGACTCCATTTCCACAAGCTCAGCACCACAAGATTGGCATAAAGCAGATGTGGTGCCTATATTTTAAAGGGAGCTAGATCACAACTGGGGAATTACAGACCTGTAAGCTTGACATCAATAGTGGGAAATCTACTTGAAGGTTTATTACATGATAATATTCAGGGATACCTAATAGAAAACAAAATTATTAGTAATTGTCAACATGGATTTATGAAGGATAGGTCGTACCAAACTAACTTTATTAGTTTCTTTGAGGAGGTAAGTAGGAATTTAGAACAGGGTAATACAGTTTATGTGGTCTACTCAGATTTTGCAAAGGCTTGGATACGGTTCCACACAGGAGGTTAGTGTACAAAATAAAGAAAATTGGACTCTGTCAAAAATATTTGCATCTGGATTGAAAACTGGTTGAAGAATAGACAACAAAGCTGTCGTAAATTGAAAATTTTCAGGTTGGGCTAAAATTGTGAATGGAGTACCTCAAGGATCGCTACTGGGACCCCTGCTTTTTTTTTTTTAACAATCTTTTTTCCTTTATTGGAGACAGATAAAAGTTGGTACATTCAGGGGTTACAATCAGTACAGTATTTAACAATCGGATAGGATTAAGTTGACTTGGTTGTGTTCTATGGAGACAGTCTCAATAAAGCCTTTTCTCAGTTTTATGTCAAAAAAGAGATGGGTAGGGGGAGACTCAGGTTGGGGGGGGATAGATGGGAACGACAAAAGATGGGTTGGGGGGGGGCAAGTTTCGGGGAGGGTCGGAGGAGGGGGGGGGGGAGGCGTTGGGGAGTTCCTCTCTTATTGTCAGTGCCGGGGGGTAAGTGAGGGGAGATGGGTTATTTTATGTAGTTGGGTCTAGTCTGGTGTTGAGATTCCTAGACTTATCCATGGTTCCCAGGTGTTGTGGAATTGTGGCATTTTTTGCCTGAGCATTGCTGTTAGCCTTTCCATGCTCATGACTAGGTTTATTCTGTTTACTACTGTCCTTCGTGAGGGTGCTTTCAGTTGTTTCCAGGCTGCTGCAACTGTACATCTCGCGGCCGTGAGTATGGCCGACATCAGTCTGGCCTCGGGGGCCGGGATGTCCTCCATTGGGCTGCCCAGCACGTATGTCAGAGGGTCCAGCGGGACCTCCAGGCCCAGGGTCTCGTCTAGCAAGCTCTGGATTCTAGTCCAGAATTTCTGGATTTCGGGGCATGTCCACCATATGTGGGCCATGTCCCCTTTCTGTCCACATCCCCTCCAGCACAGGTCCGATGCGCCGGGGAAGATCTGGCTCAGTCTACTCGGGGTCAGGTACCATTGAAATAGTATTTTGTATATGTTTTCTTTTGTTACTGTGCAGATTGAAGTTTTGGGGGCTGCCTCCCAGATGTCCTCCCACTCCTCGAGGTCTAGGGGTACGCCCAGGTCTATACACCATTTTTGCATATAGGCATGTGTGGGCGAGGGGAGGGAATTTTCGATTATTCTGTAAATTGACGTAATTAGTCCCTTCTGGTATTCTCTCACTTGGCAGAGGGACTCAAATTTGGTTATGGGGGGGAATTTTGAGGACGCGGACAGAGCTCTGAGAAAGTGTCCTAGTTTTTTCAAGTATTCTGAGTAGTTTCTTGGAGGGTGACTTTTTATGCTGGTGTTCCAAGGTAGTTATTTTTTCAGTTAGCTCTTTTTGCATTTTTAGTTTCTGCTTTTTTTTATAAGATGCTAGGGAGATTAGATCCCCTCTGATTTGAGCTTTGTGGGCTTCCCACAGTGTTGACGCTAGGGGGACTGACCCTTTGTTTTGTTCAAAGAACATATTTAGTTTGTGTCGAATCGTATCTACTGTTTGGGGGTCGTTCAGTAAGGTATCATTAAGTTTCCAATTATAGGAGTTGTGTTTCACAAACGGGAGAGTTAGGGTCAAATCTATCGGGGCATGGTCAGACCACGTTATTGGTCCTATATTGGAGTGGGAGGACGCCTGGAGGACATTTGTGGAACCTATGAAATAGTCGATCCGCGAGTATGATTGGTGCGGGGCCGAGAAGAACGTATAGTCCCTCTGGCCGACGTGCTGGGCCCTCCAAATATCTGTGAGGGAGAAACTTTTTAAGACCTCTCTAAGTTTTGTCGCTTTTTGTTGGGTCTGGGCTACATATTGGGTGGACGGTTGGGTGGTTCTATCCTGATCGGGGGATAGGGCCATGTTGAAATCGCCAACTATGAGCAACGAAGCTAGAGCTGATTGATCAAGGGAGTCAAGCAGGGCCTGGATAAATTGAACTTGATTTTCGTTTGGGGCGTATATATTTATTATAGAAATAGGGTTTCCAGAGAGGGAACCTTGAATGTGCAGGTATCGGCCATCTGGATCTCTGTTAATCTTGGAGAGGGCAAATGAAACACTGTTCCTTATTAGAATGGCTACTCCTCTTTTTTTAACCTGGGAGGAGGCGTAGTAGGCCTGGGGAAAGGTCTGCTTGAATGTGTTTGGAGGATCATTAGAGTTGAAATGTGTCTCTTGTAAGCATATGATATCGCTCCGGAGTTTTTTAAGTTCCTGGAGTGCTAACTTACGTTTTTTAGTTGAGTTGAGTCCTTTAACATTTAGGGAAGTGATTTTAATTGATGACATTATTGTGGGGTCGTGCTTCCAGGATTGAGAGGCCTGGACCCCGTATTTATCCCATGACGGGGGTTGGTTTGTTTATTATTGGGGGGGGGGGGTTGGTTGGGGCGCAGCTTGGTTCGTGAGTAATTGTGTCCTGAGGAGCTCGGGGGGGGTTGGGTAGGAGGCAGTTGGACGGGGGGAGGAAAGGGGGAAGGGAGGGGGGCACACAAGAGGAAAGTAAGAAGTGGGCTTTCTGAGGGCCCATTTGTTTTTCCCTGTGGCACCTTCGTGTCCAGGGGTTGAGGGGGGAGTCCCCGGGAGATCTTTCCATGACGTCGGTCATGGTAGACTTCCAGGATTGGAGGTCCGGCACCCTCCACTTAAAGATTGGCAGGTGGGGGTGAGGAGGGGGGGGGGGAGGGGGGTATTGAGGTTGGGTATAGCCTTGGGAAGAGATTTGTGTTCTCTAGTTTGAGGAGCTTTGTGGAGGTGGGGGGGGGGAGGACAGGGATGGGTGGGGGAGGTGAGACGGTTGGGGGGGAGGGAGGGGGAGGGGGGGGGAAAGTGGGGTGGGGGGGTGTGAGGGGGGGGAGGGGAAGAGGAAGGAGAGAGCTTGGGGTTTAATGACCTGTTCCATTTCATCTACACATTTCACTGCAGTGCACTATACAGACTAATGGGTTACATTGCTAGACACAGGTAAGCGCAGAAAGGAAAATCACCACCATGTTTATCTCCAGACTCTCATTCCCTCGTTATTTCTCTTTTTTTGTCAGAGAGGAACTTCAATCTCACAATATTTGAGAAATACATTTTGACCGGGTATGGGTGTGCATATGCTGTATTTAAGAGCCCGTTGCTCTGAATGCTTATCCTGATAGGGGAACCGGGGGGAGTAGGAGGGGGGGGGAAAGGCAAGGAAGGGGGGTAGGTGGGGGGGGGGGAGCTGGCTTATCTCTCTAGGCGTAGGTACATTTTTCAACTTATGGGAAATCTTTTTGGCCGTTTGTGAGTGCTGTAAACCCTTGTTATGAGTGTTTATTACTCATTCTTTAACCAACTGTGGGTCTTTGTCGCCCATTACTAGGCATTATATCGGTTGCGAATTCTGTTCTTTCAGGGGGCGGGGGGGAGGGGGCAAGGGGAGACATCTGGACACACATTTGGGTTTGCATATCACGTTGTTAGGGCATCTCCTATATGCGGCAGTTCGCGACCCCATGAGGGGTTAATTGAGTTCTTGCCATTGATCGGGGCCTCAGCAGTTCTAGGGTCCCAGGTGTATCGGGGGTGGGGACAGGGGGGGGAGGGGCGCTTGGGTGAACATCCACGGTACCTTTAGGGGTTGTCGGGGGGGGGGGGAGTGGGGGGGAGGAGGTGAGGGTGTTATTTTCATACGACCTGTCTCTTGGTGGTTTCAGCTTGGGAGGGAGGAGAGGGGGAGGATTCCCTTGCCCAAAAGGAGTTCAGGGGGCTGGCGGCCCTGTCCACGCGGGCGCCTCGGTGCTGGGTCTCCTGGCTTTCGGGATGAATGTGCCCGGGGGGGAGAGATAGTATGAGGGGGGGAGGTAGGGGGGGGCTTCTTTTTCTCTTTTTTTTTTTCCCCTCCTTTTCCCCCCCCCCCCCCCTCGGTGGAATTGCGCCATTGCGCACGTGCGGGCCTTGTCGTCCTGATCTTGGGACTCGTTCCTCGGAGCTGATGACGTTAGCGACTTCTCCCCGTCCCATGGAGGGCCCGTTGGCAGATGAATCTACTTTGCTATCTCAGCGGAGATAGGCCCGTCATCTGCTGGCTTGTGCTGGGGCTCCGGACGGCTCGGCTCGGGGCGGGCAAGGTAAGGATAGGGGAGGGGGGGGGGAGTGAGGGGTGGGGGGGGGGCAATAGGGAGTGGGGGGAAGGGGAGGCTTGGGGGGGGAGAGTTGGGGAGGGGGGGGAGAGTTGGGGAGGGGGGGAGAGTGGGGGGGGGGGCGGGGGGGACTGGGTTCTAGGGGGGGAGGGGGATGGGGGAAATTCCCGGTGCTTGTGGTAAGGAGGGTTGAGAGAGGGTAGTGCTGGAGGGATAGGCTAAGTGGGGCGAGAGGTCAGTGTGGTATGGAGGTTTGGTTGAAGCACGCGGGTCAGCCATCTTGTTCTTGCGAGGCAGGCTTTGTTGCTCCCTGGGTCTTTTGGCTGGCGATTCGTTCCGACGCTCTTGGTGTTTCCGCCGGGTCTGCTCGTAGTGCTCTGGGGGGGCTTCTCTCTCTCTCCCCGTCTCTTCGGCTGGGGACTCCTATCGCCTCGAGGAACTCCTTGATGTCGTCAGGATCGGTGATGGTGAAGAACCGCCCGTTCCTCGGGACAACGAGCTTGAAGGGGAAGCCCCAGCGGTAGGGGATTCCGCGATCCCTGAGAATTGCCGTGAGGGGTTTCATCCCTTGTCTTTTCAGGACGGTCCATCTGGAGAGGTCGTTGAATACTTGAATCGTGTAAATATCCATTTTGATGCCGCCGTCCCTTCTCGCAGCTGCAGAGATCTTTTCTTTCGCCGTGTATGTGTGGATCTTCATAATGACATCCCTTGGGCGCTTTGGGTCTGGCGATTTAGGGCCAAGGGCTCTGTGCGCCCTGTCGAGTTGGAGCTCGTGTTCTGTGAGGTCAGGTACCAGCTTTAAGAAGAAGTTTTTGAGGTAAGTTGGTAGTGATTCTGGGGGGACCGTCTCGGGGATACCTCTGAACCGCAGGTTCTGCCTGCGGTCCCTATTTTCGTGGTCTTCAATGGTGGATTTTAGCTCGGCAATTTCGTGGCCCATTCGCGCCATGTCATCCTCCAAGTTTGAGTGGGAGTCTGCTATCGTTGCCATTTTCGCCTCCACTTCGTCTGCCCGTGAGTTCAATTTATTCACATCCTCTCTAATGTCCCTTAAAACCTTCTCGAGGTCTTGAGTGAAACCTTTCCGCATTCTGAGGAGTAGGGCTTCAAAGAAAGCCGGGTTGAGCTCTTGCTGTTGTGCAGGACTGTGCTGGGGCATATCGGCCGCCTCCGCGGCGTCCTCGTGTTCTTCGTCGCCATCTTGGATGTTTGCTGCCAGCTCCATCTGTCTCTGTGCTGGGTGGAAGAACTTAGTTACGAGGTTCTGCGATTTCCTTTGGTTCCTCCCCGTCATGCCTGGGTACCTTAGGGAGGCTGTTAAACACTTTTGGGGGAAATTCGTTCGGTTTGGAGTGCTGTTCTAATAGCGTTCTGGGGAGGGTGTCGGGAGTTCTCCTTTTACCCGTCCATTCACGGAGGATGGTGGGTTGTGGCACTCTGAGGCTCAGGCAGTAGGGCCAAATTTTTGGCAATTGGGACAGGCAGCCGTGTACCCCTTTAAGGGGAGATATTCCTTTAAGATGTCCGCTTCCTCCTCTGCAGCCACGTGGTGGGACCAGCAGTACCTTCAGTGAGAGGGTACTCTCCCTGTGCTCTCCCCTGCCGGGATCGCCTGATGGGGTATGGAGGTAAATTTATTGATTGTCTCGGGGGGGGGGGGGGCGGCACGCGGGGACCGCAGCGGAGTGTTGCTGCTCAGGCTTCCTCGTGGGGCTATGGGAGGCTGCCGCAGACGCGCCTCAGGCACCGCTCACGGGGGGAGGGGGGTTTCCCCGAACACCACAGGGAGATCGGGCACCGCGGGACACCCGGAGCTTAGCTCCACCGCCCCTCCTACCTCCCGCTCCGCTTCTCCCGACGGCTCCTCCGATTTTGTATGTGGGGCAGGGGGAGACTTCCACCGGGGGTCGGTGCTCCCAGGAGGCCTCTCAGAGCGCCGGCAAGCCCACTCCAAATCGCAGGAAAAGGTGAGTCCTGTGCGCAGCTAGTCTTTGGGGTTCTGGGCTGTGAGGTTTGTGGGATTTGTTTATTTTAATGCTGTATCTTAGTTTATTCGTTGGAGGGGCCCTGGAGCAAGTCTCTCAGGCAGCCATTCCTCGTGACGTCACAGGAATATCGGGACCCCTGCTTTTTAACTTGATTATTAATGACCTTGAGGTTGGCATAGAGAGCAAAGTCTCCATCTTTGCTGATGATATTAAATTGTGTTAGGTAGTAGAATCAGAGTAGGATGTGATTTCTTTCCAGAAGGACTTGGATACGCTGGAAACTTGGGCAGGTGAAAGGAAGATGAGGTTTAATGCAGATAAATGTAAGGTTATGTATTTGGGAAATGGGAATAATCAGGTAATTTACAAATTACATGAAAATAAATTATCCTAATCCAGGATAGAGAAGGATATACAGTAGCAGTGCTTGTAGATAGTAGGTTTTGCAATAGTGCCCAAAGTCATGCAGTAGCTGCAAAGGCAAGCCAGATCTTATCTTGCATTAAACGGGAAATTGATTTAAGGGAAGTAAGCATACTTACAGTATGGCCCTCTATAAAGCATTAGTAAGACCACGCCTTGAATATGGAGTACAATTTTGGACACTACCGTTTAAAAAAAATCATGGAACTAGAAAAAAGTGCAGGAAACAGCCACCAAATTATTAAAGGGAATGGATTATCTGATTTATGTGGAACGGCTAGCTACATTTTATTTATTTACATTAGGAAAGAGACATCTAACAGGGGATATGATAACTATATACAAAAATATTTGGGGTAATACAAGGTGCTTTCAAAATAACTATTCATCCCATGGGCAGTACAGGCATACCCCGCATTAACGTACGCAATGGGACCGGAGCATGTATGTAAAGCGAAAATGTACTTAAAGTGAAGCACTACCTTTTCCCCACTTATCGATGCATGTACTGTACTGCAATTGTCATATACGTGCATAACTGATGTAAATAACGCATTTGTAACAGGCTCTATAGTCTCCCCGCTTGCGCACAGCTTCGGTACAGGTAGGGAGCCGGTATTGCTGTTCAGGACGTGCTGACAGGCGCATGCGTGAGCTGCCGTTTGCCTACTGGGCGATATGTACTTACTCGCGAGTGTACTTAAAGTGAGTGTACTTAAAGCGGGTATGCCTGTATAGGACATTTGGTAAAGGAAGACCAGGAAAGGCTCCATACCTTTAAAGAATTAAAGGAAAAGTGGGAGATACCTGGTTCAAATGGATATCCGTATGCACAGGTGACACATTATTGTAAATCAGTGGAGAGCTATAAAAAGGAAGTATTATCAAATAATATATTTGATAATTTTTTTCGTCTTTCCAAAGAGAATAGATACACTATATATATATATATATATATATATATATATATATATATATATATATATATATATATATAGTATAAACTTCGATAACTAACAAATCGAGGTTTTTGAGCACATCCCGAATGATTTGGCAAGTTTGCTATTCAGAAAGCTCTGATGACGCGCTAAACTCGTTCGGGAAGTGCATCTTCCCGAGTGGTAGCACCGCAGCCCAAACACACCGAGCAAGAGCTCAAACTCACATTTTTCTAAAATCACCCAATTCTAGTAGCTATGAGAATTTTATCGAGGCTCTCAGCTAGCAGGCAACTGGCAAATGTCATCTCGCCACCTAAGGGTGGCGGGATGGGATTTGCAAGTAGGACATGGAAGGAAAAAATATGTTTTTTTATTGCATCAGATTGAGGCCGGTGGTCTCCGGAGCTGCCCCGCATTAATATCACCTCCGGCGACACCCAGCTTCCATCCTATGTAATAAAAATAAATTTACAGGCAACTTCATTAAATTAGTGGCTAACCGCTAAGGGGTTAAATACCAGTGCCCGGTTTATTGGGGGTAGCGGGGTTGGGTGCAGGCGGTATTTGGCCTGTGGTGGGTGTTTAGGCCTTGCGTGTGGGTAACGGGAGGGGTTAACCCCAAGCGTAGTAAACGCTAAGATAATTAAGGTGTTTACCCATCCCGCTACCCACCCGGTAGGCATAAACACCTACAATGTGCCAAATACTACCTTCACCCACCCCAACAATAAACATTAAAACCCAATACTAGCCAATTCACCCATTGATGCCAGTGTGGTTACCTATGCCATTAGTGGGAGCAAAAATAACCCCAATGGCAATGAATGGGTACCCCCCCTAACCTCCACAACCCCCTCTCAACACATACAGTAATGGTCCAAATTAATATTATCCAGATCTGGATAATAGCTCGGTTGCCCATTAAAAATAAAACATTATCCAGCTAGCATAAAGTAAATTAAAGTTGCACTTATCCCTGCGAGGATTAAGGTCGTCCTCAGCACCACAAGATTGGAATAAAGCAGATGTGGTGCCTATATTTTAAAGGGAGCTAGATCACAACCGGGGAATTACAAACCTGTAAGCCTGACATCAATAGTGGGAAATCTACTTGAAGGTTTATTACTGTACATGATAACATTCAGGGATACCTAATAGAAAAAAAAATTATTAGTAATAGTCAGCATGGATTTATGAAGGATAGGTTGTACCAAACTAACCTTATTAGTTTCTTTGAGGAGGTAAGTAGGAATTTAGAGCAGGGTAATGCAGTTGATGTGGTCTACTCAGATTTTGCAAATTATACAAAATAAAGAAAATTGGACTCTGTAAAAATATTTGCACCTGGATTGAAAACTGGTTGAAGGATAGACCACAGAGTTGTCATAAATTGAACTTTTTCAGGCTGGGCTAAAGTTGTGAATGGAGTACCTCAAGGATCGCTACTGGAACCCCTGCTTTTTACTGTACCTTGTTTATTAATGATCTTGAGGTTGGCATAGAGAGCAAAGTCTTCATCTTTGCTGAGGATATTAAATTGTGTAAGGTAGTAGAATCAGAGTAGGATGTGATTTCTTTCCAGAAGGACTTGGATACGCTGGAAACTTGGGCAGGTGAATGGAAGATGAGGTTTAATGCAGATACATGTAAGGTTATGTATTTGGGAAATGAGAATAAACAGGTAATTTACAAATTACATGAGAATAAATTATCCTAATGCAGGATGGAGAAGGATATATAGTCGCAGTGCTTGTAGATAGTAAGTTTTGCAATAGTGCCCAAAGTCATGCAGTAGCTGCAAAGGCAAGTCAGATCTTATCTTGCATTAAACGGGAAATTGATTTAAGGGAAGTGAGCATAATTATTGCCCTCTACAAAGCATTAATAAGACCACGCCTTGAATATGGAGTGCAATTTTGGGCACTACTCATTAAAAAAATCATGGAACTAGAAAAAAGTGCAGGGAACAGCCACTAAATTATTAAAGGGAATGGATAATCTGATTTATGAGAAATGGCTAGCTACATTTTATTTATTTACATTAGAAAAGAGACATCTAACAGGGAATATGATAACTATATACAAATATATTTTGGATAATACAAGGCACTTTCAAAATAACTATTCATCCCATGGGCAGTACAAAGGACACAGGGTCATCCCTTAAGGTTGGAGGAAAGGAGATTCACTAGCAACAAAATAAATGGTTATTTACAGTGAGGGCAGTTACAATGTGGATTTCATGACCCATGGAGACTGTGATGGCAGATACAATAGATATCTTCAAAAAATGTTGGACATCTTTTTAGAAAGGATATGTATACAGGGATATACCAAATAAGTAAACATGGGAAATACAGTATGTTGATACAGGCAGCAATCTGATTGCCAGTATTGGCAGGAAGGAATTAATTTTCCCCTTATGAGATATCTAGATAATATTTCACTGGGTTTTTTGTTTGCCTCCCTCTGGATCAATATACTGCAAGTACAAATATACTATACGGATAAAGTATCTATCGTCTAAATTTAGAATAGGTTGACCTTGATGAAGTATGTCTTTTATCAACCTCATCTAATATGTAACTATGGAGTGCAGGGGAAGGCAATTCCACTCGCTGGAAGCCAGCCTCGCTAATTAAGGGGTTAATCTAAGATGTAATTTTTTTTTAAATTTCTTATTATCTCCCTTATTAACAGTCAGTCTTCTTTAATAGTGTCAGTGTTTATACAGTATTAGGAACAGTGTAAATTATTACAGGACAATTTCCTTCATTAAAGGACAATCTCACTTAAGTTTAGCATCTGCTCAAGCACGAACTTTGGAGGCAGGGGAGCTGACCAAAGGAAGCATCACATGCGAGGTTATAGGCAGTCACAGTATGTGGAAGTCTACAGGAAAGGCAAGGAGGGCACATGATGGCATGGGCACTATTGTAGAGATGGATAAGCTTGTGCAATGGCCCTGTGCTCAGTGGTCGGGAAGACAACAAATGCCATGGTTCAACAAGCAGGGGGGATGTATCCCCAGAGGCTGGAATGAGGAGCAAGAGGACAGTGGAGTCTAACACTGCCCCTTGCAGTAGTGGTGTGTATGCATCCTACATGATGGGAGAGGCAGCAGCAGGGAGCACCTTATGATAGTGTGGACGAGCGCTGGTTATATGCTTGTGGCTCAGGGGCAGAAGAAGGCAACAGATGTAGTCTTATCAGTCTAGCTTGAGTCACACATGGACAGCTGGAGTTGGTCAAAAGGAAGCTAGATTATGTGTCGGAGGCTGAAGGAATCTGAACCATTTGGAAAGCACTGAGTCGAGGTAGTGAAGCATACATCAATAGGGGAGGGAGCCACAGGAGGAGCAGGGACAAAAATAACAGGGGAAACAGAAGGTGCATCAGGTGCAGGTGTCACAGGCATAATTCTAATAATAGAAACAGCAGTTAAGGGAGCAACGGGATGCACAGTGGAGGACTTGGATGAGCTCCAGTAGGAGTTGTTGCATAGGTGTCAGTTGGCCGCAAATACAGATTCGTCGTAGGCAAAGGAGGGATTGTTGAAGCCAGGGTAGCAGTGGGGCATATTGCAGTTGGCATCATCAGATAGAAAGCCATGGCAGAGGTTGCCATCATTGTGGGCATGAGTGTGACGGTTGGAGGTAGCAGGGACTTCATTAATAAAGGTGAAACCTAGACGGTTTCCTCTAGAGATCGTGGGTAATGGGCCAAGAGGGTTAGGACTTGGGTCCAGTGATGTAAAACAATGTATTTTCTGTAACCATGTTGCCATATATGGTCCCTTGCAGGGTTGTGGGATAGGAATGCCAAGTAGTGTTGTGATTTCCCCCAGGAGATAGCTGCATGAAAGTGACTTTAGGAGCAGGGAAGCAGGGGTGTTTTATTAAGGAACCCCTAATGTATTAAAGGATTTTTTTCTGTTTTCCCTTTCTGGGCATGCAATCATGCAGGGATTTCTGGTGCATGAGTTTTAGGAGGGATTTTGCGGTTTTAGGTTTTTAGTTTTAGATCTAAGCATATGGGAGACCTTTTTTGATGTTACAATGGCAGGGGACTGAACCATTTGGAAGGCATTAAGTCAAGGTAGTGAAGCATGCAGCAGGGAGCCACAGTGGTTTTAAAAAAACAATTTGGTCTTTTTACTGGTGCTGCAGGACCATCCAGATTTAGAAAATATTTGTATGGATAGTGGTGTATTGCAGAGTAGCCAGCAAGTTGGAAGGCATATGATTTGGTGTGTGTGTGGAGTTGTTTCCTATTGTGGTGGCAGTAGATATTTGAGTGCTTTTGTCTGATAATTCAGGGGTGGTTATGCCTATTAATCTTTTATCTGCTTATTAATCACTGTGGCAGGACGGCCTGTAGCTGAGGTCAGTCAATAGTCTCCACGTGTATTTCAAGGTTTAGAGCAAATGTTGAATGGCTTTACTGTATTGCTCCATAGCATAACTAAACATGTGGGCACACTGCCCCTTTAAGACATAAACAAAACATTGCAAAATAAAACCTGCTCCACATTGGGAGAACTTACTAACACTCCGGCCTATCTATCAGGCTGGCTGGCTAATCCATTTACCAAGCCGTTAACATATATCAAACATTCCAAAACAATATGAACAGTTCTTACTGTGGTTTAGAGAGGTACTTGTGAATCCATCTGCATAGCAGCTTGTCTAGGATAGCTCTGAGACAGCCATCTGATTACCAGCAATGACTTTGTTATATCTCATGCTGGTTGTCAGGTGTGTTGGCTACCTTCTGATTACTCAGCCATTCCCCCTGGGTTAACACTCTGAGTGCTGGATGAAGCACTCAGACGTATGTCTCCCTGGCATAACTGTTAGTGGTTGACTTCACCCTGTCACATACCTCCCCTTTTTGTGTGTGGCTAGGGCCCCACACGGCTGAAGCCCGATGCTCCTTCTCTTGACAAAAAAAAACGGCATTTCCATGGTCCTTCCCAGGCCTATGCTTTATATCAAAAGAGAAGGGCTAGAGGGCCATATACCACCTGGTCAACCTCGAGTTTGTGTTCTTCATGGTGTTTAGTCATTTCAAGGGCGTGTGGTCCGTGACCAGGGTGGTGTACCCCGGCGACATAATGTCTGAAGGCCTCAATTGCCCATTTTACAGCGAGACACTCCTCAATGACGGAATACCTCACTTCCCTTGGGAACAGCTTCCGGTTGATGAACAATATGTGGTGTTCAACACCATCAAATTGTTGGGACAGATCTGCTCCCAGTCCTACCTCGGAGGCATCTGTCTGAATCATGAAGGGCTATTTAAAATTTGGGCTCCGAAGAGTGGGGCCCTCTGACAGGCACTTCTTTAAGATGTCAAAGGCGTTTTGACACTCCCAAGACTCTCTAACTTGGGTTGGGGCACTCTTTTTTGTTAAATCCGTTAGGGGTGCTGTAATTTCTGAGAAAATGGGTATGAACCGCCTGTAATACCCTGCTAACCCCAAAATGGAGCGGACCTGCGTCTTTGTCTGTGGGGTTGGGACTTCCTTTATGGCGGCCACCTTGCTGGCAAGTGGCCTTACTATCCCTCCCCCAAAGGCATAGCCCAAGTATTTTGTAGTGGCTTTTCCCAGGGCACATTTTTTTGGATTGGCAGTGAGCCCTGCTTCTCTTAAGGACGTTAGGACTGCCCTTAATATTTTTAAATGGGACTGCCAGTGCCTACTATACAGTAGATGACGATGTCATCCAAGTTGACAGCGGCATATGCCCTATGGGTTCGTAGCACTTTGTCCATTAATCTTTGGAAAGTGGCTGGAGCCCCATGTAACTCAAATGGCATAGTGACAAATTGGTATAAATCGAGAGGGGTGGCGAAGGCAGTTTTGTATTTGGATTCTTTCGCTAAAGGTATCTGCCAATATCCTTTCGTGAGATCTAGGCTGGAGATATACTCTGCTTTTCCAAGAGAGTCAAGCAATTCATCCACCCTAGGCATTGGGTATGCATCGAATCTGGATACGGCATTTACCTTTCGGAGATCAACGCCATACCTCACCATCCCATCTGGTTTAGGAACCAACACTTTAGGGCTACACCATTTGCTGTGGGACTCCTCGATCACGCCCAATTCCGACATGCCTATTACTTTCCTCTCTACAAGGCCTGTTCGGC
Source organism: Ascaphus truei (assembly GCF_040206685.1). NCBI lineage: Eukaryota > Metazoa > Chordata > Amphibia > Anura > Ascaphidae > Ascaphus > Ascaphus truei. The sequence continues at coordinate 15,187,812 of NC_134489.1, forward strand.
CCTCTGGCAATCTATAGGGACAGGACTGTACTTTTACCCCAGGTTCCGTCTCAATCCTATGGGACACTAAATCAGTCTGCCCTGGCAGCTCAGAATAAAACATCTGGAAACTGCTCACATAATTCCAGTAGGTCTGACCTTTGTTCTTTTGTTAACTGCTCTCCCATAGGGACCTGATGGTCATTGTAAGTACTACTCTATGGAGGCTGTGGACCCAAATCCATCTTTCCTTCCTGGTGGTGGATGAATAGCGATCTCATTGTCTTCCAGGGTTTTAGGAGGTTTATGTGGTAGATTTGTTTACCCTTCCTGGACCCTGGTTGAGAGATCTCATAGTTCACCTACCCGGTGCAGTGGAGAACTTGGAAAGGACCCTGCCACTTCGCAAGGAGTTTACTCTCCGAAGTCGGTAATAGGAGCATCACTTGGTCCCCAGGTTGGAAGACCATTATGCGGGCATTTTGGTTATACAGTACTGCCTCTCTTGACGTTCTTGAGCAGATTTAAGATTTTCCCTAGCAAACCGACCTACTGTGTTATCATGTCCAGGCGGTTTCTAAGGTCTATGACATACTGAAGAGTATTCTTGGAGGGTGAGGGCTCTTACTCCCAGGATTCCCTCAGTAGGTTTAGAATACCCCGGGGTTGGTTTCCATATAGGAGCTGAAACGGGGAGAACGTCAGACAAATACACAAAAAACACAGCGCACAATGCTCATAGTGCATTAAAAGTATATTAAGACAGTAAATCAATAAGGTAATTATTGTGCGTACATCAATAAAATTCAAATAAGCATTTTGGGGTAAGTTACCCATCCACCAACACTGTGACCCGGATCAGATGTCATCAGCAGGGACCATGCACCAACACTGTGGACCGGATCAGTTGTCATCTACTGGGACTGGAGCTGGTACGTGAGTCCCAGGTTCCGAATGGGTAAGTAGGGAGTCCTTTAACTGTCCCAGGTAAAAGTGAGCAGTGTCCAGCCACTTGCGGCTCACGCGGGAACGTCCGTGTCCCGCGGATCTTCGCGACAGCTGGTCTCTCTCCTTCTGTCCACCGCTCCAGCACTTCCGGGTAGTGACGTCACTACAGCTCGCGTCACGTCACAGTCCTTCTCTGGTGGCCGGATCAGTATAAATAACGGGGCCGAGAGTCAAATAGCACACTTCCAACGCGTTTCGAAACCGTAAAGGTTTCTTCATCAGGGAATAAAGAATGGTACAATAACTAACATTAAAATAACCCACGCTAGCAGCCCATTGGTCCGTCGCACGGACGTCCTATCCAATGGGATAGTGGCAAGGGGGAGTGAATCCTTACAGAAAAAAACTTATCAACAACCACTTTATTATTCATAGACAACACACAATTATAAAGAAAATGATTCTAAAACAAAAGAAAAAAGTATTAATGCATCATAATATTTCAAACAATTACAATCTAAAAATAAGTGCACACTAGCAATCAGAAACAATTGGAGTATGGACATTGAATGGAAATTAGAAACTTATAAAGAAGAAGCATGAGCTAAAAAATGAACCCTGGCAAAGGGACATAATTTAAAGGAGCCATCATATAAAATCCCATAGTTTGTTAAAAATTATTTTCCATATCAAAAAAATATATATAAATATAATTTATAATATTATTACATATATATACTTAAAAAATAAATAAACTAAATGGATATTTTTAAAAAAAATATATATATATACTATAAAAGATCAAAGGAATGGAATAAAAATGACCAATGTAGATAATACAAATACTCAATAGAGGGACCAGATATCAATATCCTCATTTAAACCCCCTGGATGTAGTGTGTTCAATTTATGTATCCAGAAGGTTTCTTGTTTTCACAGTTCTTTAACTCTATCCCCTCCCCTTCTATTCCTCTGTATATGCTTAATACCTTTAAACAGAATAGAGGAGGGGTCCCTGTTGTGGTGTAGTGCATAATGCTTAGATAAGCTATGTTGCATATAACCTATTTTTATATTTCGCAAATATTCTTGAATCCTTACTTTTAATGGACGCTTCGTGCGTCCCACATATTGCAAGGAGCACGGGCATTCTATTACATAAACTATATGGTCTGAATTGCATAGAATAAAATCAGTAATCTCGTGTTCTTCTCCAGTGGAATTACATGTAAATGATTTCCTGACAGGATGCATGTGTTTACACACCGAGCACTTTCCACACTTAAAGTTCCCTACAGGTTTTGTGTTCAGCCACCGTTTCTCCCCAGTCAAATTTTCTTTTATTTTAATGTCACTGGGTGATTGTACTTTTTTTAGGTTTTTGGTTTTCCTGTATATAAATTTAGGGTGCTTTGAAATGTGGGCACCTAATATCGGGTCATTAGAGAGAATAGCCCAGTGTTTTTTCACAATCTGTTCTATTTGCACTGTCATTGAATTAAAACTGGTGATAAATGCCACATTACATTTATCCTCATCTACCCTTCTCTGTTCTCTTTCTTTTTCCTTCGGAATTAGCATTGTACTTCTATCCAGTTTCCTTACTTTATCCAAATCATTAATTAGTTTATCCAAAGGGTAGCCCCTTTCTAGAAATCTGGATGTCAATTTTTTAGCCTGTTCTTCGAAATCTTTATCCAAACTGCAGTTTTTCCTTAGTCTGTAAAACTGGCCACTAGGTATGTTTCTAATACACGTTTTCTTGTGGTTACTCGTGGCCAGTAGCAGATTGTTAGAATCCACATCTTTAAAATGTGTTTTTGTTGTAAGTTTCCCTTCCTCTGAAACCATCAGGCTCAGGTCTAGGAAGCTTACTTCCCTTACACTATCCTCAAATGTAAACGTCAAGTTCTTATTATTATTGTTTATATAGTGTAGGAAGTGACCCACAGAACACTGGTCCCCATCCCATACACATAGGATATCGTCTATAAAACAACGCCAAATGATAATATTATTCTTAAAGGGATTGTTATTATTAAAAATGAATTCATTTTCCCATCCTCCCATGTACAGATTTGCGAAACTGGGGGCAAATCTCGTGCCCATCGCAGTTCCGCAAACCTGTAGAAAAAACTCATCCAAAAACATAAAGTAATTGTGCTTTAGTATAAATGTACTAGAGTCCAATATAAATTTTTTATTTAATCGATATAATTCCAGATCGCCTGATAAGAAAAAATTAATGGCTGCCACACCTTCCATATGAGATATATTCGTATAGAGGGCCTGTACGTCACAGGTTACCCACCTATACGAATCCTTCCATTCCAGTCCTTCTAATAGGTTTAACACTGAAGTAGAATCCCTCAGATGGGAGGGGAGTTTTACCACATAGGGCTGGAGAAAAAAATCAACATATTGGGAAAAGTTTGCGGTTAGGCTCTGGATTCCCGAAATGATTGGTCTACCGGGTGGATTTTTTAATGCTTTATGTATTTTGGGAAGATGGTAGAATATGGGGATCTTTGGGCAGTCTGAATAAAGAAAATCGTACTCATTTTTGGAAATAACACAGGTCATAAGGGCTTCATTAAAGAGGCTTTTGAGTTCAATCAAGAACCCTTTAGTGGGATCTTTCTTTAATCTCATGTATGATGAAGTGTCGTTCAAGAGTCTAAGTGCCTCTCCTTCATAATCTTTTCGATCCTGCAGCACGACACCTCCCCCTTTATCTGCCTGTCTGATAATCAAATTGTTATTTTCTTTCAAAAATGTTAATTCTAATGTTTCACTTTTACTGAGGTTATGTTTTATATCACCAGTTTTACTACCACTAGTTAGAAAATTAAATTCGTTGTTAACCATATTGAAAAAGGTCTCTAAATGGTGACCTTTTGAGTGCGCAGGATAAAACCTAGACTTTCCTCTAAATTGGGTATGTCTGCATGTTAAATCATGATCCATATTCTCAATTGGAGTGGGTGTGGTTATGGGAGAAATCTTTATTGTCTCCCCCTCCTCCTTACCTTCTAGGTCAGTTTTAATAAAGTGTCTTTTCAAAGTAAGGTTGCGTGTAAACTTATGTAGGTCTGTGTACAATTGAAATGAACTTGGACCACAAGTGCGGGAAAAAGTAAGGCCTCTATTTAAAACCTTTTTCTGGTCATTTGTCAAAATGACCGTGGACAGATTAAAAATCCCTCTAGGGGGTGATAATTTCAGTCCCTCTCGCAATCTCTTTTCTTTAGATCTGGCCCCCCTCTTGTTCCTCTTCTGGTAAAGCTCTTTTCTTTTTTTCCAGTGAGGATTTTTGGGGGGGTCCCAGACATTCTTCCTTCCTTTTTGGATCTGAGTGTCGATGTTTGACCGAGTCTAAAAAACAGGACGGAGATGATTGGGCAGGTGACCTATACCTGGGACTGAGTTTACTCACCCTATGATTCATATTCTGGTCATGTCGCTCATATTCTCTTTGACCATATCTAAAATTTGGGATGTAGTTCCTTCCCTTATAATTAGGGTTCCTAAAGTACCCTTCTTGCCTATGCAGGGGTGGATAACTCATGTATTGTTGAGAACCTCTTCTGTCATCATACATTTGATTTTCCCAATCCCTTTCATTTTGATATGTAAATGGTTTAAAATATCTTGGCTGATCATTAGTTCTATTTAATGATTGGGAGGATTCCCTCTTCCCTCCTCCCTGAGAATTTCCTTTTGTGCTTCGCCCCCTCTCGGGGTCCTTTGCCCAATTCCTTTGTCTATTGTTATCATAGTCAGCCTTATCTCTAAAAAACTTTTCATGCTTCTTCTTTAAAATTTCATCCTCCGCATGCTCAAGTTTCATGCAGAGGTCATGTTCCATCTCTGAACAATCAAATTCAATGACCAGAGGTTCAAGTAACTTGACCACATCTGCCACCTCTTTATCAATTATTTTTAAAGTTTTTGTCCTCTCATATATAATTAATTTCATGAGAGCCATTGAACAATCGTCAAGGATTCTGTTCCATTCTTTCATAAAATGTTGATCCTCCTTACCGAAAGTAGGTGATTTGCGAAACCGCAGGCCCCTAGGGACTCTATTGCAGTCTACATATTTTTGTATAGTCCTTTTTTCAAGGTGAATTTTACTTTCGGTAAGGAGTAATTGTTCTAAAACCTTAAAATGTTTTTCAATAGACCCCTTAGTGTTCCCATTCTCAGGGACCATGGCAGGTTCCTCTGAGAATAGTGAATCAAAATTTGCATTACGAAAAGATTAAACCCCCTTCTAAGCAAATGGTCCTTCGCAAGGTAAGCGAGGTCAAGCTTATGGAATACCTATCGGCGCTCCTGAAACAGAATATAGTACAATATGAGAAAGTTTGGGCACAGTGGCCGTATAATTAAAGAGATTAAAAATGAGATATGGATGCTTCAGTTGAACTCTGCATTAGACCACTAACCCCTCTAAGGGGGAGTTCATGTCTACTCAGGGTCTTTTGACAAGGTGGAGGGGAGGACAACTACACCCCTTCCCTTGGCTCTCCCCGTTCCTATCCCCTCTCTCCCCCCTTCTTCTGTTCTTCTCTCTTCTCCCCCTCTCTCTCTCTGCCTATCCTTTACAGTACTAATATAAGGGGTTTGATCTAAGATCCTCCTAAAACTGTTAATTCTCCCGGACGGGATCTACATAGTAGAATCTAAATGCATAGGAGGTTACAAAATACTAGGGGCAGATCGCCTCTTCTCGATCAATCAACCTTGAGATGCTTCGGGTTGTTCACTTTTAAATGTATATGTTAATTAAGTTTACTGTCTATAAACAACCATGTGATGTGAATGTACCCCTGTCAGAAAATAATAAAAATGTTTGAAACAAAAAAAAAAATTTGCATTACGTTTTTGTCTACAGTTCACCAGACTCCAAACCATGATTTGGAAAGGGTGGGTAATTCGTGTGGAAGAATAATGTGCAACACAAAAAGAGCAGATATGTGACAAAGGTGAAAAGGAAGTGCGCAACTATTAAACAATATCACACACGTGAAGTGATAATACAGTGATAATAAAGGTATATTACGTGACCTATTAATCAGATTGGAACGTCTGCAGCTGTGGTACCGGGGATGGCTCAGAGCACCCCTAGAACGTCAGACAAATACACAAAAAACACAGCACACAACGCTCATAGTGCATTAAAAGTATATTAAGACAGTAAATCAATAAGGTAATTATTGTGCGTACATCAATAAAATTCAAATAAGCATTTTGGGGTAAGTTACCCATCCACCAACACTGTGACCCGGATCAGATGTCATCAGCAGGGACCATGCACCAACACTGTGGACCGGATCAGTTGTCATCTACTGGGACTGGAGCTGGTACGTGAGTCCCAGGTTCCGAATGGGTAAGTAGGGAGTCCTTTAACTGTCCCCGGTAAAAGTGAGCAGTGTCCAGCCACTTGCGGCTCACGGGGAATGGCCGTGTCCCGCGGATCTTCGCAACGGCTGGTCTCTCTCCTTCTGTCCACCGCTCCAGCACTTCCGGGTAGTAACGTCACTACAGCTCGCGTCACATCACAGTCCTTCTCCGGTGGCCGGATCAGTATAAATAACGGGGCAGAGAGTCAAATAGCACACTTCCAATGCGTTTCGAAACCGTAAAGGTTTCTTCATCAGGGAATAAAGAATGGTACAATAACTAACATTAAAATACCCCACGCTAGCAGCTCATTGGTCCGTCGCACGGACGTCCTATCCAATGGGATAGCGGCAAGGGGGAGTGAATCCTTACAGAAAACAACTTATCAACAACCACTTTATTATTCATAGACAACACACAATTATAAAGAAAATGATTCTAAAACAAAAGAAAAAAGTATTAATGCATCATAATATTTCAAACAATTACAATCTAAAAATAAGTGCACACTAGCAATCAGAAACAAATGGAGTATGGACATTGAATGGAAATTAGAAACTTATAAAGAAGAAGCATCTTAGGGATTCTACTTCAGTGTTAAACCTATTAGAAGGACTGGAATGGAAGGATTCGTATAGGTGGGTAACCTGTGACGTACAGGCCCTCTATACGAATATATCTCATATGGAAGGTGTGGCAGCCATTGATTTTTTCTTATCAGGCGATCTGGAATTACATCGATTAAATAAAAAATTTATATTGGACTCTAGTACATTTATACTAAAGCACAATTACTTTATGTTTTTGGATGAGTTTTTTCTACAGGTTTGCGGAACTGCGATGGGCACGAGATTTGCCCCCAGTTTTGTAAATCTGTACATGGGAGGATGGGAAAATGAATTCATTTTTAATAATAACAATCCCTTTAAGAATAATATTATCATTTGGCGTTGTTTTATAGACGATATCCTATGTGTATGGGATGGGGACCAGTGTTCTGTGGGTCACTTCCTACACTATATAAACAATAATAATAAGAACTTGACGTTTACATTTGAGGATAGTGTAAGGGAAGTAAGCTTCCTAGACCTGAGCCTGATGGTTTCAGAGGAAGGGAAACTTACAACAAAAATACATTTTAAAGATGTGGATTCTAACAATCTGCTACTGGCCACGAGTAACCACAAGAAAACGTGTATTAGAAACACACCTAGTGGCCAGTTTTACAGACTAAGGAAAAACTGCAGTTTGGATAAAGATTTCGAAGAATAGGCTAAAAAATTGATATCCAGATTTCTAGAAAGGGGCTACCCTTTGGATAAACTAATTAATGATTTGGTTAAAGTAAGGAAACTGGATAGAAGTACCTGTACAATGCTAATTCCGAAGGAAAAAGAAAGAGAACAGAGAAGGGTAGATGAGGATAAATGTAATGTGGCATTTATCACCAGTTTTAATTCAATGACAGTGCAAATAGAACAGATTGTGAAAAAACACTGGGCTATTCTCTCTAATGACCCGATATTAGGTGCCCACATTTCAAAGCACCCTAAATTTATATACAGGAAAACCAAAAACCTAAAAAATGTACAATCACCCAGTGACATTAAAATAAAAGAAAATTTGACTGGGGAGAAACGGTGGCTTAACACAAAACCTGTAGGGAACTTTAAGTGTGGAAAGTGCTCGGTGTGTAAACACATGCATCCTGTCAGGAAATCATTTACATGTAATTCCACTGGAGAAGAACACGAGATTACTGATTTTATTCTATGCAATTCAGACCATGTAGTTTATGTAATAGAATGCCCGTGCTCCTTGCAATATGTGGGACGCACGAAGCGTCCATTAAAAGTAAGGATTCAAGGGGGCGCATGCGCGATGGTGAGGTGGATAGCAGCCTAAGTTAGGAGCTCCCACCCCCGCCGCACGAAGCATACTAAAACAACAATTTTAAAATAAATTCTTGCCCGTGAAACTACCAACACACAATAGGGGAATAAGTCGGGATGGCCCCGCAATCCGCAAAGAAGAAGCCGACCAGTTATATGCGACGATATATGAGCCGGACCGCAACACGGGGGGCCGAGGCAGAAATGGCGCCGGGCTCTGCCGCAGGTTCGGAGTCAGAACGGGAGGAGGAGGTGGAAGACACGGAGGGCCTGCTGCCGGTACGAAGATGCGACTTCAACCGGCTGTACAACAGTATGAGGTCGCTCTTCCGCGCCGAAATACAGGAATTAAAAAAGGAGGTGAAGGGCCTGGGGGAACGCACGGGGGTGTTGGAGGAAAGTATGGCGGCCTCCACCGCCACCGCGAAGAAGGCAGAGAAGCGGGCAAATCACCTTCAGGCCCAAATATCAGAACTGGCTGAGAGGCAGGAGGACTCTGAAAACAGAGATCGCAGGAGCAACCTCCGCATTAGAGGCATCTCTGAGGACATTACCGAGATAAAAGAATATATTACTCGATGGATGGCTGCTCTACTGCCGGCGGTTCCCGCAGCGGAACTGGCGATGGACCGCTGCCATCGGGCCCTCCGGAGCCTGCCAGCACCCAACGACCAGCCACGGGATGTAATAGCGTGGATGCACTTCTATAGCACCCGTGAGGCAGCCCTCCAAACAGCTCGAGGCCCGGGGGCCTGCAACTTCGAGGGGACATCCCTCCAGCTGTACCAAGACCTATCCCCCATCACCCTGGCCCGCCGGAAGAAACTTCAACCAGTCACGAAACTGTTGCGGGACATGGCAATACGATACAGGTGGACCTTCCCATTCGGACTGCTGGTCCTGCGGAATGGGAAGGCCACATCTATGAGAGAGTTGGAGGAAGCTCCGGAATTTCTCCGTAAGCTCGGAGTGGAGGAGGGCCCAGCACCGGCCGGTCGGAGAGACCAGAGTCCAACTGCGGAATGGCAGCAGGCCCCCAGCTCTAAAAAACATAAGGACCAGGCGGCAGAAGAAAAAGAGTAAAAGTCGCTCTGAAAAGAACAGTTGCTGCAGTTTTTTAGGCCACGGTTGAGCCACAGTTTTTCCCAATATGGCGCCAAAAAACCCTGCGGTCGAGATTAAATGAACATCAGACAGCCCAGCAATTTCCAGAGGCCCCTGATGAACGCTGACTAAAGAACCCGCACCAAAGGCATAGACGGAAGGGTCACCGGAGAAGCGTACAACTCACCTGCACTTCCAGTGGCCGCGACAAGCAGAATCCCGGGAATCAGCCGTGACACGCAAGCCCCAGAAAATGGCGACATCGAGCCGCGTGGTGAGCTCCCCAACACTCACCGGAAGAGGAAGCCGTTTACGCGGGAACGGAGGGCAGGATGGCGTCCGTCCCCTTTGACGTCTCGCGGCTGAGTGACGGCGACCGGATGGTCGTCAGCGGAAACCGGGGAGCAGCCATCTTGGTTGGGGCACAGCGCATCCGGCACCGGAAGTGACCAGCAAAATGACAGATGCGGTCAGCCCGGCTCTACGGGAGCTGGAGCGGACGATCTGTACCCCCTCAGAAGGGGGTATGGACATGAAACAGCGCTATAGCAATCGGAAGCACTGTTTGGAATCCCCCCCCTCCTCCCCAGTCCCTATTCCCCTCCCCCTCACCCCATCATCAGGCCACCCTCCCTATACCAAATCGCACCTCCGCTTCCCCCAGCCCCCCCCCCCTAAGTCTCCAGCTCCCCTGCTTCTCCCCCCCCCTTCTTTTCCACGGCTCAGAGGTGGCAGGGAGCCCATAGGCGGCAACAGTGAAGTAGACGCTCCTGCCTGGCTCCCCCCAAGAGGTACCTCTATGCTTAGGCATCACAACCAAGCATACTAGCAGCTATCTTGCACCCCCCCTCCCCCCCTCTCTCCCCCCTCTCTCCCCCCTCCCCCCTCCTCACCCCCCTCCCCTCCCCACCCCCCCCCCCTCCGCAGTCCCTCCCCCCTCTCCCTCCCCACTCCCCCCTCCCCCCCACTACCCCCCCCTCTCCTCCCCCACCCTATACCTTCACCTGCCCCCCCTCCCCTCCCCCCCTCTCCCCCCCCACCCTATACCTTCACCTGCCCCCCCCGCACCTACCTAAGCAGTAGGGAAGGGCCAACCAGCCTAGCTAGAGCACAGTATATAGATTAGAGGAGATACTCATATCTCAGGACACAGCAAGGCACAAGCCCGGTCTCCAATAGACTAGACACAGCCAGCAGACGCGCAGAGTAGTAGTTATAAGAGGTGGGGAAGGATAGACAAGTGACCTAATGATCTCTCAGCCAGGGTTATGGCACAAGTTAAGGGAGAGGTTGCATTTAACTATTGTTGTTTAACATGTCATTAAAGTTTATCTGTTCAAAGGCGGGGACGGGCAGCGCTACGCCCACCGTCGACATGGGACTCCAAGCGGGATCCTGGGGCTCACCCCCAGGGAGACCCGCACAAGACCCCACTGGGCCGGTGCATTTAGGCCCAGAGCCCACTCCCAAGGGAGGAGGCGGAGGGGCCCAGACCGGATCCCCAGGAGGGGCAACTCGGGTACCCAGGGAGGTTCAATCCCATGGGTCCCCCAAATGTTTTATATGTTATTGTCTCAATGTTTCTTGTGTACTCCCTATGTTGGTTCCCTCCTGTTTCCCCCGCTCCCAGGCCAAAGGCACACGTGGTCACGCGACGAGTCCCCACCGTCTCCAGACATCTCAACAGCGTGGGATCATCCCCCAAACCATCACCGCAAAGACTCACACAAGAAGCGCCAATGGGTAGGGACCTCACAGTCATATCACATAATGTGAAGGGCTTTAACAGTCCCCAAAAACGACGCGTAGCAATGACACACTACAAACAACTGAACCCCGACGTTATCCTTTTACAAGAGACACACTTTTCCCGACGCAACTCCCCTAAATATTTAGATGACAGATACCAGACCTGGGTGGCAGCCTCAGCCAATAAGAAAAAAAGAGGAGTTGCAATCCTGTTGCACAACCGCCTAACGATAGACATAAAATCCACAGAAAAATACGCAAACGGACGGTTCATAATAGTGGTTGGGACCATCCGTGGCCAACCAATTACCATTGCAAATGTGTATGCCCCTAGTGACCGCGCAGACTCCTTCTTTGACAGATTCTTTATGATCTTACTAAAAACAGCACAAGGTGCCATAATTTTAGGAGGGGACTTTAACCACACACTCGACCCGCACGCGGACAGATGTACCCCAGGCGGACAGAAAAATCCGCAGGGTAGAGCTGCCTGGATCAGAGGCCTCCGGGCCAATAACCTGGTTTATATCTGGCGCGAGCAGCATCCAGGGGTCAAAGAATACACATTTTATTCCCACCGACACGACCGATTCAGCAGGATAGACTACCTCTTTGTGACCAATAGAATGGTTTCGCAGATCTCCCACACGGGAATCCATGATATTTCATGGTCCGATCACGCACCAGTAGAGCTGCGGTGCACCGATTTTGTGCTGAACAGGCCTGGAGCGACCTGGAATCTCAATGAGTTCTTAATTAAAATCCCGAGGTGGAACAATCAATAGGGGGAAAGATCAGGACCTATTTCGACGAGAACACAGGTAGTGTGGCATCTCAGTCTACCCTATGGGAGGCCCATAAGGCGACACTACGAGGAGAACTCATAGGGATCGCAAGTAGGCGGAAGAAAGAAAGGGAAAAAAAGATTCACACTTTACAATCTGACCTAAAAACCCTATCTGCCCTACACAAACAAAACAAACAAGCACAGACCCTTAAGGCATGGCTAGATACCAAAACACAGCTTAATTTACTGCTGGCCTCCCGAGCTGAGAAGGAGCTGACATGGTCCAAACGAAAAAAATTTGAACGTGCCAACAAGCCAGATACCCCGCTTGCCCGCAAACTCCGAAACACGAGTACTAATTTCCATATACAGTCAATTCGAACTAAACAAGGTGGCCTTACTTCTGACCCTAAACAAATTGTGGAAGAGTTTAAAACCTATTACGAGACCCTATATGATGGGGCGAAGGTCTCCCATTGCGAGACCACTCGTAAGCAACTGAAGACATTTTTGAAGGAGGCAAATCTACCCAAACTATGCAGAGGGGAAAGGGAGGTGCTGCAGGCAGATTTTACAGATGAGGAAATATCTGAGGTAATCAAATCACTGAAGTCATCAAAGGCCCCAGGCCCTGATGGCTTCTCTAACTTATACTACAAAAAATTCCGAAAATTGTTAGTACCTCATCTGGCTAAGTTATTTAACTCATTTCTGGAAGGTGCCCCTATACCCGGCCAAATGCTCCAAGCGTCTATATCCGTGATCCCCAAACCAGGGAAAGACCCAGCCGACTGTAAGAGTTATCGTCCGATCTCCTTGATTAATTCCGACACAAATTTTTTTTCCAAACTTTTGGCAAACCGCCTAAATACGGTTATGCCCAAGCTGGTCCACCCAGATCAAGTAGGGTTCATCTGCGGGAGGCAAGCGGCTGATAACACTAGACGGATCATAGACTTAATTGATGTGGCCCAAAAACATAATATCTCGTCTATGGCTCTCAGTTTAGACGCCGAAACAGCCTTTGATCGAATTGATTGGCCCTACCTCACAGAGACGCTTGGAGAGTTTGGGGTGGGAGGGAAAATGTTGGGCGCCATTTTAGCTCTGTATAAAGAACCGGGGGCGACGGTCCGGCACCAGGGCTTCCCCTCGGAGGAATTCCCGATACGGAGCGGCACCAGGCAGGGTTGTCCCCTGTCCCCACTATTATTCGCACTATGCATTGAGCCCTTGGCGGCACATATCCGTAATAACCCAGACATAACAGGTATCCAAATTCAAAACCAGTCACACAAAGTGGCCCTGTATGCAGACGACATTATTTTAATGTTGTCAAAGCCCCTTACCTCTCTGCCAAACGTCTTCAGCTTACTAGACTCATTTAATAAAATTTCGGGGTTCAAAATCAATCAAACTAAGTCAGAAGCATTAAATTTAAACCTGCCAAAGGCCACAGCAAAACTGATAGAATTAAATTTTAACTTCAAATGGCAAGACTCCTATATTAAATACCTAGGGGTAAATATTACCAAAGAATATAGCGCCCTATACAAAGCCAATTTCCCCAGACTGATAAGGACTCTGATGGAGGATCTCAGACTGTGGTCGAGCTATACAATTTCCTGGATCGGCAGGATCCAAATCCTCAAGATGAACCTCCTCCCTAGAATCCTGTACCTCTTTCAGACCCTACCGGTACAGGTGGCCAGGGCTGACATCCTCCGCTTGCAGTCCTCCATGGTGAAATTTGTCTGGGGTAATAAAAAGCCACGAATCAAAGCTAGTACGTTAATTCGCCCAACACTACGAGGAGGACTTGGGGTACCTTGCTTGATGTCCTACTTTCAGGCGGCACAATTATCACAAATTGTACAGTGGCACATGCCGCCGGATCTCCGTCGGTGGGTGGAACTGGAAAAAGCATGTAGCCTCCCTGTGGAGTTGCAGGACTTAATATGGCTTCCAAAAAGGGTGCAAAAATCCATGAAGGTGCCGCTGGCGGCACTGAAGAGCTCGTTGGCAGTCTGGGGGGTCACCAGATACAGATGTGCTCTTACCACCCAGCACACATACATGACCCCGTTTGTAGGGAACCCTGATTTCGCTCCGGGCATGCCGAGTGGGAACTTGGGGGCCTGGAAAAGAAAGGGCCTCACGAGGCTTCTACATCTGGAGGGTAGTCCACTATTAAAATCTTTTGACCAAATTAAATCTGAAACTGGGATATCAAACTCTGAATTCTTTAGATACCTCCAGATTAGAGCCTTCTACAACAAAATCCCTATACGTCCTCGGCGTACCAATTTCGAGCAGCTGTGTTCGAGAGGTACGGACACTACGGGACTTACTTCTACGATCTATAGAGCGGTAGTCTGTCCTGGGTCCACAGACAACACTAAGTTAAATTACAGACATGCATGGGAAACTGACTTAGGGGAGACTTTAGAAGACGACGACTGGGACACAATAGTGCTGGCAGCGGCTAAAAGCTCGATCTGCACGACCCTGAAGGAGAACGCATATAAAGTCCTAATGAGGTGGTACCTCACCCCCATACGATTAGCAAAGTTTGTAAAAGGTTACCCCCCACTGTGCCCCAAACAGTGTGGGGAACAAGCAGACTTGCTGCACATGCTGTGGGGCTGCGCCAAAGTGGCACCTTTATGGGAGGAAATCCAAAATTGGCTAGAGAGCATTCTCGGACGCACGGTCCCCTTGGATCCCTGGCTGTTCCTGCTGGGCAGGCGCAGGCGGGGGCTAAGCAGACCGGCTCAAAAACTGATTGCACATTTTGCAACAGCCATGAGGTGCGAACTCGCAGCACTGTGGAAGCAACCAGACTTACCCACAATGATGAAAATTCGGAACAGAATCTGGTACGTTTGCCGGATGGAGCAATTGACGAGTCTAGTCAATGACACCGGCACAAATTTCCTAAAAGTATGGGCCCCTTGGCTAGATCACTCGGACATCCCAGGGGTGAATGCCACCAATATTCTGCTGTGATAACAAGAAATGCGTTCTCCTCTGGGGAGGCGGCACGGACAGCGACAGAATAGTGCACTGGTAGGGCAGACGCAAGCGGGCGGCGAGGGAGCCAGAGGTAGATCCCTCCAGAATAAGCACAACTTTGGCAGTCGCAGATCACAGGCAGGAGACACTCCTCGCTTGGCCTTCCCAGACCACCCCCCCCTCCTCCCCTGGGTTCGTCTTGTTTGTCTCGTATGTCCATCGTCTGTCTTTATTCTCTTTTCTTTTTCCTTACTGTACGTCAGTATTTGTTCCATTTGACAATGAAAAACAAAAATTTGGGCAGGGGATCACTCATATATGATAATGGGTTGTCAGATAATATGTGAACTGTACCTTGTACCAATAAAAAAAATTTGTTGAAAAAAAAAAAAGTAAGGATTCAAGAACATTTGCGAAATATAAAAATAGGTTATATGCAACATAGCTTATCTAAGCATTATGCACTACACCACAACAGGGACCCCTCCTCTATTCTGTTTAAAGGTATTAAGCATATACAGAGGAATAGAAGGGGAGGGGATAGAGTTAAAGAACTGTGAAAACAAGAAATCTTCTGGATACATAAATTGAACACACTACATCCAGGGGGTTTAAATGAGGATATTGATATCTGGTCCCTCTATTGAGTATTTGTATTATCTACATTGGTCATTTTTATTCCATTCCTTTGATCTTTTATAGTATATATATATATATTTATTTTTTTTAAATATCCATTTAGTTTATTTTTTAAGTATATATATGTAATAATATTATAAATTATATTTATATATATTTTTTTGATATGGAAAATAATTTTTAACAAACTATGGGATTTTATATGATGGCTCCTTTAAATTATGTCCCTTTGCCAGGGTTCATTTTTTAGCTCATGCTTCTTCTTTATAAGTTTCTAATTTCCATTCAATGTCCATACTCCAATTGTTTCTGATTGCTAGTGTGCACTTATTTTTAGATTGTAATTGTTTGAAATATTATGATGCATTAATACTTTTTTCTTTTGTTTTAGAATCATTTTCTTTATAATTGTGTGTTGTCTATGAATAATAACGTTGTTGTTGATAAGTTTTTTTCAGTAAGGATTCACTCCCCCTTGCCGCTATCCCATTGGATAGGACGTCCGTGCGACGGACCAATGGGCTGCTAGCGTGGGGTATTTTAATGTTAGTTATTGTACCATTCTTTATTCCCTGATGAAGAAACCTTTACGGTTTCAAAACGCATTGGAAGTGTGCTATTTGACTCTCTGCCCCGTTATTTATACTGATCCGGCCACCGGAGAAGGACTGTGACGTGACGCGAGCTGTAGTGACGTCACTACCCGGAAGTGCTGGAGCGGTGGACAGAAGGAGAGAGACCAGCCGTCGCCGAAGATCCGCGGGACACGGCCATTCCCCCGTGAGCCGCAAGTGGCTGGACACTGCTCACTTTTACCTGGGACAGTTAAAGGACTCCCTACTTACCCATTCGGAACCTGGGACTCACGTACCAGCTCCAGTCCCAGTAGATGACAACTGATCCGGTCCACAGTGTTGGTGCATGGTCCCTGCTGATGACATCTGATCCGGGTCACAGTGTTGGTGGATGGGTAACTTACCCCAAAATGCTTATTTGAATTTTATTGATGTACGCACAATAATTACCTTATTGATTTACTGTCTTAATATACTTTTAATGCACTATGAGCATTGTGCGCTGTGTTTTTTGTGTATTTGTCTGACGTTCTAAGGGGTGCTCTGAGCCATCCCCGGTACCACAGCTGCAGACGCTCCAATCTGATTAATAGGTCACATAATATACCTTTATTATCACTGTATTATCACTTCACGTGTGTGATATTGTTTAATAGTTGCGCACTTCCTTTTCACCTTTGAAACGGGGAGAAGCCTGTGGATGCTTGGGGAACTTCTCATACCGCAAACAATAGGAAAGGGAGAAGTTCATCCCAGGCTCGCTTTTCAGTGTCCACAAACTTCCTAAACCTGGTTTTTAAAGTGCGGTTAAACTTCTCAACCAATCCATCAGTCTGAGGATGGTAGACCGAGGTCCGGACGGATTTAACCTCCAATACGTTCAGGACATTCTGCATTAACTTTGCCATGAAGTTTGTTCCCTGGTCAGTTAACATTACCTGGGGAAGTCCTACCCGGGAGAACAGCTCTAACAGCCTGTGAGCAACCTGTTTAGCAGTGGCTGATCTCAGATGGAAGGCCTCAGGATATCTGGTGGCATAATCTACAACCAATAGTATGAACTTGTGTCCTTTCGCCGAGGGTTCTAAAGGTCCTACCAGATCCTACACCAATCCTCTCGAATGGGACTGATACAAGAGGCAGAGTAACCAAGCGAGCAGGCTTCTGTCCCTTTTGGCTTGTTAATTGGCATTCAGGACATGTCTCACATAGTTTCATGATGTCACCATGTATGCCTGGCCAGTAAAACCGGGACAAGATGTGGTCCGTGGTCTTATCTTTGCCCAAATGACCACCCCATGGGAGAGTATGAGCTAGGGAAAACACTGGTTTAATCAACCCTTTAGGACCAACATTTGTCGAATGACCTCTCCTGTTTGTGTAACCTTATTCACACAATATAGGATGTCATTCAATAGTTCGAAATGTGGAAACACCCTTAATCGTGACACCGTTGCATCACTTCCGGGAGACTACTGATGAATCCGTAACAACGGCGAAACATTTAGAGTGTTTAAGCCCATACCGAAGAGGAAGAACAACTGAGGTCCACCCCTGTCATCAGATCCGGAAGTTCGCTTAACAACCGGAAGTGACGCAACGGGAGTGCCTGGCGTGGACGCGAGAGTATTGCGGTGGAGCAGAGGATAGTGAGGAACTCAAAAGGATCGCGACCAGATGAGCACCCACTACCTATAATATCATACTGCCTACCTCGATCATATGAAGTGTTGGTGGCTGGTGGCTGCTGTATACACAGGGAACATCCACCCCTTAAGTTGGATGACTGCCTGAATTTGACTGCTTTATTGTGAGTAGTCATTTTTGAGCTTTGCTTGCACAAATTTATTCACACCAGTATTACACTATGTAGTGTTTCTTTATTTCATAACTACGAGACGAGCTCCCCTGATTTGTTGGAGGAAGTCAGGGAGTGCCAGGTCTGGCAAAATTCCCATATCTGTCTGTTCCCCACCCTGGTCATCTCCTGCCATGACTTGCAGTCTGTTGGGAAGACTAACCTTACCAAGAGTCTCAGCCTTTCTTAACCAGTCCTCTTTTTCCACATGTCTCTGTTTACGTGTCTTCGGGACATGGTGTCTATGGGGAAAACTCTCTGGGGAAAAAGGGAACAATTCCCCGGGGTTCTGCAGAACCAGGGAAGAAGGCCCTTTAGGAGTAGGGGTCAACAATGTTCCTTAGTGGGGCCAGTCTCGGCGAAGTAGGACAGGAGCAGGTAGCCAAGGAGCAACTCCAACTAGCAGTCTAGCCTCCTGATCATTGATGCTGAGGAAGATGTCTGCCGTCGGGTATTTCTTTGTATCACCATGGAAACATTCGATATTCCATGGAGCGTCATAAGATAGTCGGTTGTTGGGAATTTGGCCCTCTAGGATCAGGGTTTTTCCCAATCCTGAGTCCACCAGGGCTGTAACGGTTTTCCCCTCCAGAGATGCCGGGACCAACCACGGATCGTGGTCCCCTCGGAGAGAAGCAGTGGCAGTGGTTCTGCCATAGGTACAGTCCATATCATCATCTCCTGAGTCAGCAAACTCTATTGTCAGCGGGGGCTCTCGACAGGGTTCGGTGTTTGGACCTCTCTGCTGTGGGATGTGATCCTCCCTTCTGTTTGGTGGTGGAATCCTCTCCACCAGATGGGACCCGGGAGTCCAGGCTCTCGGGGGATACCATGAGTGGTGTCCTCCCCTTGGTGATCCAATGGTATAAGGTCTGCGGGAGTCTGTACCTGGACCCCTCCGAGATGGGAAAGGGTCTTCCGACCGGGATGACTGGACCTCCCGAGCTGGCGAGTTGTAGACCCCTCGATTGTCTGCTCTCCTGCCTCCTTTCAAAAGTGAGGAGGAATGCCTCTGGGTCTTTGGTTGGCTTCATTTAAGGCAGAATCACCGGTCGGTGGGTTATTTGCAATCTCTGGTCTGACTGGACCTGGACCTGGAGCTAGCATTTGGAGGAGCGTTTCTGTTTGCAGGGAATGGTTTTCTGCTTGCTGTTTAATCAGCCATTCTGTTTGCTGAACTTGTTTCTCTGCTAGCTGGACCTGTTGCTCCAGGAACTGAGAAAAAATGTCTCCATTTTTTAATTTTTTTATTTAAGTGTGTGGCCCTTCAGATATAGGGGCCGTCTTTATCCCACTTCTAACACCACCTGTGGCAGGTTGGCCTGTATCCGAGGTCAGACAATAGTCCACACATGTATTTTCAGGTTTAGAGCAAATGTTGAATAGCTTTATTGCTCCATAGCATAACTAAACATGTGGGCACACTGTCCATTTAAGGCATAAACAAAACATTGAAATAACAAAGAATTGATATCTATGGTGCCAAGCATTAATTGACAAGAAAATAGGATATATATAACCAGGACTGGTAGATGTGCAGATCTCAGGATATCTCCAAATGGTGAAATAGGTGCTTAAAGAAAACAAAAATACATAGCATAATACTGTATGGTGAACATGACACACAAAAAATATAACAACCAGCTGAGATGTCAAACAGGTGAACAAATTACATAAACACTTAATTAAAGGGCATTAAAAAATTTAAACACAAAATATGACATAGAATAAGTCAGACTGAAGGTATAGCCGCAATGGTTAAAATGCCCACTCACCAGACGGATGGTAAGGGCAGAGGTGACAAGGGAGCGCGACACCATGCACATGTAAAAGAGAGATCACAAAAATAGTACAGTACTGTATAGCACAAAAATCATAATCCTATGAAATTCTGCAAAGGTTATACCAGTGAGTAAAGGCATTTCACTCATAAAGTGTACACGAACAGTAGTCCCACGTAGAGGGGCGTCTGGGGACCAGGATGGGATGGATAGGGTGCAAAAGTATAAGAAGTTATCTGGCAATAAGGAATCAGAGGTACAGGCATATGATGATCTCACCGCCCCTTCCTCTCCAGATTCCTGACGAAGCTAGTTCTCTAGCGAAACGCGTCGAATCGAGGCAGATACCAAGACACGTGGAGGAGGGACGCTGAGCTGTTCGTTGCTTCTTGCGGCCGCAATTAGGAGCACCTGTGGTGGAGCATCTCCATTCCAAACCTAATCACGATTCCTGGAGAGGAAGGGGTGGTGAGATCATCATATGCCTGTACCTCTGATTCCTTATTGCCTGATAACTTCTTATACTTTTGCACCCTATCCATTCCATCCTGGTCCGCAGACGCCCCTCTACGTGGGACTACTGTTCGTGTACACTTTAAGTGTGAAATGCCTTTACTCACTGTCTGCTTGTGAGTATAACCTTTGCAGAATTTCATAGGATTATCATTTTTGTGCTATACAGTACTGTACTATTATTGTGATCTCTCTTTTACATGTGCATGGTGTCCCGCTCCCTTGTCACCTCTACCCACTACGTCCCAGGGGAAACGATGTGGTCTACTTAGATTTTGCAAAGGCTTTTGATACGGTTTCACACAAGAGGTTGATGTAAAAAATAAAAATAAATTGGACTCAGTAATAATATATGCACCTGGATTGAAAACTGGTTAAAGGACAGACAACAGAGGGTTGTCAAAAATTGAACTTTTTTAGGTTGGGCTAAAGTCTTGAGTGGAGTACCTCAGGGATTGGTACTGGGACCCCTTCTTTTTAACTTGTTTATTAATGACCTTGAGGTTGGGATCGAGAGCAAAGTCTCCATCTTTGCTGATGATACTAAATTGTGTAAGGTAATAGAATCAGAGCAGGATGTAATTTCTCTTCAGAAGGACTTGGAGAGACTGGAAATGTGGGCAGGTAAATGGCAGATGAGGTTTAATACAGATAAATGTAAGGTTATGCATTTGGGATACAAGAATAAAAAGGCGACTTACAAATTAAATGGAGATATATTGGGGGAATCCTTGATGGAGAAGGATTTAGGAGTGCTTGTAGACAGCAGGCTTAGCAATAGTGCCCAATGTCATGCAGTAGCTGCAAAGGCAAACAAGATCTTATCTCGCATCAAACGGGCAATGGATGGAAGGGAAGTAAACATAATTATGCCCCTTTACAAAGCATTAGTAAGATCACACCTTGAATATGGAGTACAATTTTGGGCACCAATCCTAAGAAAAGGCATTATGGAACTAGAGAGAGTGCAGAGAAGAGCCAACAAATTAATAAAGGGGATGGACATTCTAACTTATGAGGAGAGGCTAGCTAAATTAGATTTATTTACATTAGAAAAGAGGCGTCTAAGAGGGGATATGATAACTATATACAAATATATTCAGGGACAATACAAGGAGCTTTCAAAAGAACTATTCATCCCACAGGCAGTACAAAGGACTCAGGGCCATCCCTTAAAGTTGGAGGAAAGGAAATTTCACCAGCAACAAAGGAAAGGGTTCTTTACAGTAAGGGCAGTTAAAATGTGGAATTCATTACCCATGGAGACTGTGATGGCAGATACAATAGATTTGTTCAAAAAAGGTTGGACATCTTTTTAGATGGGAAAGGTATACAGGGATATACCAAACAAGTATACATGGGAAGGATGTTTATCCAGGGATTAATCCGATTGCCAATTCTTGGAGTCAGGAAGGAATTAATTTTTCCCCTTAATGGGGTTTTTTGTTTGCCTTCCTCTGGATCAATAAGTATAGATATAGGATAAAGTATCTGTCTAAATTTAGCATTGGTTGAACTTGATGAACGGAAGTCTTTTTTCAACCTCATCTACTATGTAACTATGTAACTATGTAACTTTCCCATCTTGTCTAGGTTGAGTGGGTATCCTTTGTTTATTCATTTTAGTTTTATTATATATGTTTATTGCACTTTTTGGGTTATTTTCTTGTAGTGAGCCCTGGTTACCAGAGGGTTTCACTATTTCACTGTTTTAATTTGGATTATTTCTTTGTGGCACTATCTCCTCTTGAGCGCCAACCCTGCTTTTTTTTCTTGCTCGGATGGTAAGGGCAGGCAGTGGATAATTCGGAGAGTATCCCCTCTCATCTGTGGCCTAGAACTGCTGGTTGCAGTGATCCTGTTTGTGGTCAGCGTCCCATGCATCGGCTGGTGTTTTCGGGTGGAGCGCCCTCCTAGACACGTTACACCGAATGCGTTCTTAGCCAGGGATCCACAGCAGCAGATTCGCCAAAGTTGGAATACAAAATCATGTGAACTGCAACAGCAGATTCGTATTCAGCAAGCCACGATGGGGATAAGTAAAAACGGCAGTACAGACAGTAAAACAAACCTACGCGTTTAAGAAGCCCTGCTTCCTTCTTCAGGGGTTTAGGGGTAGTGTCCCGAATTGTCCCTTATATAGGTGGTAAATTGAAAATCATCGTTACACCTGAATAAAGTCTTTGACATGCGCAGTCACAGGTAGACAGATCCTGCACATGCGCCATCGCAGATTTATGACTGTTGGTAAATCTCACTGTAAGAGGGGTTAAGGCTGCACTCCACAAAAAAGAGAAAGATGCATACAATTTACCGGTGCTGCTGGTTCAAGGAAGTACCTGCCATAAACTCCAAAGTACACTGAGGAAAAGAAGGGATCCAGCGCTCCACGGATTTCTGAATAAGATAGATTTATTGTGCCACACAACGTTTCGACCTTATGGTCTTTATCAAGTGACTAGGCATACATAAGTCAGGATCTACCCAGTATATATATCCATGACCATTACCCATATACAGGTGAATAACAAGTGAACAAATGATAAAACAAGTGAACATTACAAGCCCTCATTTGTACCCACCACTATAGCCAATAGATTTGACTTAGAGGTGGAACTCTTTAAAATGGAAAGAAAACTTAATTTGAAATCTTTTTTCCTTAACAGGACGCCGGCCATACAACAGCAGCAGCCACCGGTAGCCGCACAAGGTTTGACAAAAGAAACGGTATGTAAGCTTAAATCTAATTTTGTACCTCCTGTTAAGAACTCAGCAGTACAAGCCTATATGAACTTGGTAAAATATGATGTAAATGCATATTTTAAGAAAAAGCACCATACACATTACAACCTTAGTATTAGTCAAAAAAAAGTGTTTGAAACAACTGGCAGATAATACAAACATTACTTTAAAGAGAGCTGACAAGGGAGGGGCACTAGTTCTACAAAACTATACACAATATAGGACAGAAGCCAACAGACAATTAGCAGATACTAACTGCTACACTAAATTAACACACGACCCCACGTTCTCATATCAAGAGGAGATAAAACAAATTTTAGAACTGGGCCTAGGTAACACATGGCTTACAGAAAAAGAGATTGAATTTTTAACAATGGATCACCCACGCCGTCCAGTGTTATATCTTTTACCAAAGATACACAAGAGTCTCCATAATCCCCAAGGTAGACCGATAATATCGGCTACAAATTCAATAAACCAACCATTGTCGATGTTTGTAGATACATTTCTACAGCCAATAGTAGTAAAGGGAAGATCTTATATCAGAGACACATTTGATTTTCTGAATAAAATAAAATCTACAGAATTAAATGATAGAGACATAATTTTGGTGACCATGGACGTCACGAGTCTCTATACCATCATCCCTCACACTGAAGGCTTAAATGTGGTCAGAGAAAAATTAGAAACATATCACAAAATAGGTCCAACAACTGACTACATCATGCTCCTACTACATTTTATCTTACATAAGAATTATTTTAAATTTGAGACAAACTTCTACTTGCAAACAACAGGTACCGCCATGGGTAGCAATGTAGCACCGTTATATGCGAATTTATATATGACAAACTTTGAGGAACAATACATCTATAACACACAATTTTTTAACAAGATGCTCTTCTATTGTCGCTACATAGACGACCTCTTCTTTATCTGGGGGGGAACTGAGAATGAGCTTATTGAATTTTTTACATACTTAGCAGAGCTACCAACGCCTGTAAAGTTTACAAAAAATTGGAGTAAGTCAGAGATAGCTTACTTAGATGTTTTGGTCACATACAAAGAACACTAACTGCATACAGATCTATTCAGAAAACCTACGGATAGAAATTCCACACTACATGGGTCAAGCTTTCACCCAGACCCATTGAAAAGAATGTTACCTTATTCACAAAAAATAAGGACGGGAAAGATAGTTGACAGACCCTCACATTTGGTCAGAACCTTGGATGAGATAAAAACAAGGTTTATTGAAAGAGGACATCGGTAGTGGAGAAATCAGTAGAAAAAGAACCACTAGATAACATAAGATCATCAGAAAATGAAGAAGAAAAAATGACCTTTGTCAGCAAATATACAACCGCAAGTAGATTTGTAAAACAAACAATATTAAGACACTGGAAAATCTTACAAGCAGATCTGATATTAGGTCAAATATGTAAAGAAACACCTATATTTGCCAACCAGAGAGGAGAAAATATCAAGGATATTCTTATTAAAGCAGACCGACAAGAACATTATATAGGAACACACTTTCTCAGTGACCCTAAACCAGGCTGTTTTAAGTGTTTAAATTGTTCAGTATGTAATAGCCTGATGACAGGTGATTCATTTTGTCACCCAAGAAGTGGTGCAAAATTTAAAATTAAGAAACGGATCACCTGCACCACCACACAGGTCATATATATTATCAAATGCCCTTGTGGACTTTTATATGTGGGTAAAACCAGTAGGAGTCTAAAAACAAGATTTATTGAACACAAAAACAGAATTAACAATAAATCTGAGAATACTGTTTTTATTGATCATTGTGTAGAGTTCAAACACCCAGTTTCTTCCCTGCGTTTAATGGGGATTGAACACATAAAAAGAAAGGCCACGGGCATTGATATAAATACATCTTTATTACAGCGTGAATCATACTGGACTTACACATTAGATACAGTATATCCAAAAGGGCTCAATGACTATATATCATATAACTGCTTTCTCAATAGGAGATAGAATGTTTCTTAGGTGGCATGGCTGCTGTTGGTGGAAAGCCTAAAAGTGATTAAGTTACAGAACAGATTGGCAGGCACTTCATAAGTTTTTTATTAAATGTGGTTTTAAAACTTACATCTTTGTGGCACTTTTAAACACTAAAAGTTACCACCCCTGATCACATACAATGATTTTTTCCATAAAGAATAAGTACAGACATTTAACTGATACTTATATAAATATGCTCACTATACAGGTTTTTACTATGAAAAAGATTGCAGCAACAGAACCAGGACGACAGATGTACTAAGCAGAATCTTTTAAACTGCAGCGCAGCACAAAGAAAGAAGAAAGAACATGTGGATGAAGAATCACTACCTACAGGATGAGGAAAAGAGGATAACCAATCAGACTGAGGTGATTGACGTCAGACCTGACCAATGGAGAGAGGAGACGATGCTGGAACGCAAGTGATGACGTCACTGGAACGCAAAAACCGGAAGAGGAAGAGAAAACCGGAAGTAGACATTCACGAACTGTTTGAGCATTGTATGGATACTGTATGAACAAAGGACTGATCAGGGGAGGTGAATTGGGGTCAGCTGGGGGTAATGTTCACTTGTTTTTTCATTT
The DNA here is from genome assembly GCF_040206685.1 of Ascaphus truei. Lineage (NCBI taxonomy): Eukaryota > Metazoa > Chordata > Amphibia > Anura > Ascaphidae > Ascaphus > Ascaphus truei. The sequence continues at coordinate 15,213,422 of NC_134489.1, forward strand.
GTTCACTTGTTATTCACCTGTATATGGGTAATGGTCATGGATATATATACTGGGTAGATCCTGACTAATGTATGCCTAGTCACTTGATAAAGACCATAAGGTCGAAACGTTGTGTGGCACAATAAATCTATCTTATTCAGAAATCCGTGGAGCGCTGGATCCCTTCTTTTCCTGTTGGTAAATCTCAGCTGGTCAAAACATACATACAAAATACAACGTGAAAACTAACAAAAACAATCACATTTAGACAAAAAATACATAATGAATATAAGGGTATACTGTAAGGGAGTGTGGTGTACCTTAACTAATTCATAATATATAATTCTAGTGTTAAGAGGATAATTTACTTCCTATGATTACTTAAGACTTTTTATCTATATTTAACTTCATGTAAATGTGAGTATGTGAATTAGCTAAACTATATAGTGAAAATCTAATTGTGACTAACCTACGATACCTAGGTATATTTATATATATATATATATATATATATATATATATATATATATATATATATTTTTTTTTTATTTTTTTTATTTCTACATATACATATTAATATCGTACCCTGGTGATAGAGCTTAAATATGCAAACATTATTATTGCCATTAAATATATTAAAGTGTTATTATACAACATGTATATATCATAATTTTGGAAAAACCACCTAAGAGAATGATGATCAACGTTTAGAACCAAACTGTACCCAATATAAATATTAGTGCACAGTTTATGTGCCAACCAAAATAGATTTCACGTCAAATTCCATATTGAGACCCTGTGGGGATAGGGTACGAAGTTCGTAAATCCAAAAGGATTCTCTTCTCCCCAAAAGGCCTACAACATTGCCCCCCCTCCAATGAGGAGTAAGGGCCTTTATGGCCATACAGGTGAGTCCTATGGGATTCTGCTCGTGCACTTGAAGAAAGTGATTAGATGCACTATGGGTAATTAGACCTTTCTTTATATTATATATATATGTTCATAAAGGCGTCGTTTAACTTTTCTGGTGGTCATACCCACATACTGCAGACCCCAGGGACATTTCAAGGAGATATATGACATGCGTGCTATTACAATTAATATGTTATTTATGACGTAGGATTTAGATGTGTTATTAGACTGAAACGAAAGACTTTATAGACTGTATTTACAGGCAATACATCTATTGCAAGGGTAATATTCTTTGCACATGGTGCTAGTATTACAAAGAGGTCGCATCAAAGGACAGCTTGGAGCCAGTTTTTGTCCTATATTTGGGGTTCTAGTAAATATGATTTTTGGTTTAACTGGTAGTATATCCACCAGTTCCTTGTCTTTTCTAAGAATGGGCCAGTATTTATTAATGGTCTTACGTATAGCAGGAGCCATTTGGTTGAACTGAGTGATAAATGATATTTCAGATGTCGTTTCAACTTTTTTCTTTTTATATTTCAAAAGACTGGATCTGTCCATTGATGCAACCTCAGAAATGGTTTGGTCTAATTTGTTAGATGAATATTTCCTATTGATAAACTTATGTTTAAGTTCCTGTGCTTGTGTATTGAATGTTTCTAAACTTGAGCTGTTTCGTTTCAGTCTAATAAACTGACCTTTCGGTATATTATTGCTCCAAGATGGATTATGGTGACTATTCGCATGTAAATAATTATTGGCTTGAAATGTTTTTTGTTTTTTTTTGTAACTTAGATTTTATTGCAGATTTCAGACATTAGATACAATTTACAATACACCATACATGTGATCTGAAGAGTAATCTCAACTGTGAATTGTTATCTAATTTGAGAAAATTCCCGGCTTTTCGGGCCCTACTCAGCCGGGAATAACAATAATAATAGTAATAATAAATAATAATAATAATAATAATAATAATAATAATAAAAAAAATAAGAAAAATTAAAAAAATTAAAAGGGGGGGGGAAAGGTAGGGTGAGGGAGGGTCTGGAAGGGGCACCACTCCAGGGACTATCTAATATCTACTATTCACCATTGACAATCGCTGCCTTTCCTACATCGTCCTACATCGTCTCAGTCAGGTCGTCCCCACCGCTGTCTTGTCTGTGTACTCATCTCATTTCGGGATCTCACTCCCAAAGGAGAACGTATCTATAACTATCATCGCCAGATTGTGTTACTCTCTACCCCGGGGATATCTGTCTGCGCCAGCCAAGGTGTCCATACTTTTAGGAAATTGGTGCCAGTGTCGTTAACTAAACTCGTCAACTTTTCCATCTGGCAGATAAACCACATTCGATTACAAATCTTTTGGATACTTGGAATATCGAATGCTGCGATCTCGCTCCATGTTGCTATTGCAAAATGTGCTATTAATTTATTGTGTGCCTTGGACAGACCCGTTAATGGTCTGTTCAAGAGGAACAGCCATGGGTCTGGGGGAATAGTGAGGTCGAATATCCTCTGTATCCATTTTCTAATTTCTTCCCACACTGGGGAGATCCACGGGCAGACCACAGCATATGTAACAAGTCGGCCGATCCCCCACACTGCCTAGGGCACAGTGGGGAGGAGCCCGGCACGAACTTGGCTAATTTCATTGGGGTGAGGTTCCACCGCATTAAAACCTTATATGGGTTCTCCTTTAGTGTGGTGCAAATGGAGCTTTTTGCTGTAGTTAGGTATATGGAATTCCACTCATCTTCTAGGGTCTCTCCTAAATCCTTCTCCCATTGGGTTCTAAAAGACGGTGATTGCTGTCTAGAGCCTGCAGAATCAATCACCTCTCCGTACAGCTGTGATGTGAGTCCCCTAGTGTCGGCCTCTGCCAGACAGAGCTTTTCAAAAGTCGTCAAGGGGGGATAAGGGGCAAATTTATTGTAGAATGCTCGGTGCTGGAGGTATATAAGAAATTCCGAATTGGGTATATCTTTTTCTAACCTGACGTGGTCAAATGTTTTAATCTTTCTGTTGTAACCTCCAGGTCTTTGATCCGTAGAAAAAAATTTTGTTTCCAAATTACGCTTCTCTCCCTAGCAGGCCCGGAGCGAACTTGGGATTGTTCCAAATTGGGGACATTGAGGAATCACCTGTTGTGAGGGAGTATTTAATTTTAGCAGCCTCCCAAACAGATAACGAGTTGGTCATCGAGGAGAGTGGCGTGCCTGCGAATTGTCACGCTGTTTTAGGTAGCCAAATCAAGCTGCTGAGTTTTAATGGAGCACAGGAAGCACTCTCTAGCTCCACCCATCTTTTCAGTTGCGGGTTGGTTTGCCATTGTATAATTTGGCTTAATTGAGCCGCTTTGTAGTATGAAAGCAGGCAGGGTACGCCTAGGCCACCCGCTAGGATAGGTCTTTTCATATTTAATTTGTTAACTCTCGTTTTTTTGCCTCCCCAGATAAACTTAGAGATTTCAGACTGAAGTGAGAGCAGAGCCTTCAGTCTAAGTGGCAGTGGTAACGTCTGGAAAAGGTATAGGATACGGGGGAGTAAATTCATTTTGACACTATGTATCCTACCTATCCAGGATATCCGTATGGAAGACCACTTATGTAGGTCAGATATCAATGTCCGAATTAGGTTGGGAGAATTTGCATTATAGATGTCTCTGGTGTCTTTGGTTATGTAGACTTCTAGATATTTTATGTATTTCTGTTGCCAATTGAATTTAAAGTTTAGTTGTATCAGCTTCTCTACATGTCTAGGGAGATTGATGTTGAGGGCTTCAGATTTAGATTGATTTATTTTGAATCCCGAAATGTCCGAGAATCTGTTTAATAAGTCTAAGAGGTTTGGAAGGGATGTGAGAGGTTTTGAAATAATTAAAAGGATATCACCTGCGTACAGGGCCGCTCTATGTGATTGAGAATATGCGTTTAACCCTGAGATGTCCGGATTTCCTCTAATTTGCGCCGCCAGTGGTTCAATACATAGGGCGAACAGAAGAGGGGATAACAGGCATCCCTGTCTCGTGCCACTTTTAATTTGAAAGGGAAGTGACGGGAAGCCCTGGTGTATCACCCTGGCGGTAGGTCATGAGTATAGCGAGAGAATCGCCCCACTCACCCGATCTCCAAAGCCAAATGCCGCAAGCGTCTCTCTCAGGTACGGCCAGTCTATCCTATCAAAATCCTTTTCGGCATCCAGACTTAACAGCATACTTTGTGTGTTATTTGTATTGGCTAATTCTACCAGATCAATAAATCGCCGGGTATTGTCCGCTGCTTGTCTTCCCTTAATGAATCCGACCTGATCTGGGTGTATAAATCTGGGTAGGATTAGACATAATCTATTGGCCAATAATTTAGCATATATTTTAATATCGGTATTAATTAGGGATATGGGCCTATAACTTTTGCAATTCAGTGGATCCTTACCAGGTTTATGAATTAATGATATAGACGCCTGTAACATCTCCCTGGGGATGGGGATCCTGCTAATATCGCATTAAACACGTGGAGCAACCTAGGGGCTAGTAATTTGGCAAATTTCTTATAATATAACCACGAGAAGCCATCCGGCCCCGGGGGCCTTTGAAGGCTTGAGTTCCTTGACGGCCTGAGACACCTCCTCAATAGAGAAATCAGCGCCCATAGCCTCCTCTCCACTTCTGTCAATCTCCCCAGATTTGAGCTGGCTAAGAAATCTCTCAGCGACTCGCTCGTTTTAACATTGAGTGCCACTTTCTCTCCATTATATAATTTTTCATTAAACGAACCAAAATCTTCCACTATTTTCAACTTGGGTATTACCTACTATAATATGCTATCTGTTACTTATTACGTATTACGGACTACTTATTGCCTAACCTTAGTTTTATTACTAATCTAATGTTACCTAGTTCATATCTCTTACCTAACTCTCATCTACTGAGGGTATTGCATATATGTGTTACATGTCTAAACAAGTATATAACACCCACCTGTGCCTGCCCTTGTACCATCTAAACATTATTTATATCTTATTATTGACAAACTCACAGTATATAACATCGTCCGTAAATTCATACAACTTATGTGACATATAACTTATATCGTATAACTTATCTACCTATAACTGTTCTTCCCGAGCTCTCCGAACTTTCTATAGCTAATTAACTATATAACTAGAAACTATGCTACCTCTCCACCCCTAATCTTCAATCCCCCATAAACTTTTAAGTCTAATAAATCTAAACATATGAACCTTTAACCTATACCATGGAACTTAACTAGCTATATTTACTAAATTAGCTACACCTGTGCTCAACGTCGTGTATCCTTCCTTGTTTCTTAGTCCCTTCAGTCCGTGCGCTTCCTATGGCGAGGTGTATGGGAGTGTGACTCCAAGTCCATTACTCCACCCCCGTGTCCCCCCATGTCCCCTACCCCCCCTGTGTCCCCCCATATCCATTACCCCCCAGTGTCATCCCATGTCCATAACCCCCCTCCCCCCTTGTCTCCCCATGTCCATTACCCCCCTTCCCCCCGTGTCCCCCCATGTCCATTACCCCCCCCCCCCCCGTGTACTGTCCCGAACATCGTCTTGGGCGTGACATACTGCGCTCCGTGACTTCCACATAGTCATCCTTGCCTCTCTGCCTTCTAGCCGGCTGTTCCTTTAAAATTGGGAGCCCGTGTGGGTTGGACGAACCTCTCGCGAGATGATGACGCGTCATGATGACGTCATCCCTCCCGCCCGCGAAAAGCAGAGCAGTTCCCCCTTTGTTCGGGGAAGGAGCAGCTCCGCACCCCCCCCCCCCGAGCCACATGTACTACAGAGGCAGGTCTATTTGGATCCCGAGAGAGTCCCGCATCGATCGAAGGGCAGGAAAGGGGACTGGGGAGCACACTGGGAATCAGGGATAGTGAGAGGCATAGCCAGGAGGCACATATAGAAGCCATATTTAGAAGCCATAGTTAGAAGGCATAGTCAGAGGGCATAGCTAGAAGGCATAGTCAGAGGGCATAGCTAGTAGGCATAGTCAGAGGGCATAGCTAGAAGGCATAGTCAGAGGACATAGCTAAAAGGCATAATCAGAGGGCATAGCTAGAAGGCATAGTCAGAGGGCATAGCTAGAAGGCATAGTCAGAGGGCATAGCTAGAAGGCATAGTCAGAGGGCATAGCTAGAAGGCATAGTCAGAGGGCATAGGTAGAAGGCAAGAAGGCATAGTCAGAGGGCATAGCTAGAAGGCATAGTCAGAGGGCATAGCTAGAAGGCATAGTCAGAGGGCATAGCTAGAAGGTATAATTAGAAGCATAGTTAGAAGCATAGTTAGAAGGTACAGTTAGAAGGCATAATTAGAAGCATAGTTAGAAGCGTAGTTAGAAGGTGCAGTTAGAAGGCATAATTAGAAGCATAGTTAGAAGGTATAATTAGAAGCATAGTTAGAAGCGTAGTTAGAAGGTACAGTTAGAAGGCATAATTAGAAGCATAGTTAGAAGCGTAGTTAGAAGCGTAGTTAGAAGGTACAGTTAGAAGGCATAATTAGAGGCAGTTAGAAGTTGCGACTTCGCTGGATCATCTTCTTCAAGGTATATCTCTCCAGGGGAGGACATCAGTTGGGGCTCTCTGCCGCTCCCTCCTCCGCATCAGGTCGGGTAGCCCCCACTCTGCTCCATGTCGGTGTGGGCGATCTTCTCTCCTCTCCTGCTGACCGAGGGGATCCCTGAGCCGCTCCGCCTGCGCCTAGTCTGCTCAGGAAGCCATCGCCCTTCTCCACCTTCCTTAAGGTATGTGCCACCCTGTTTTTAAGCACCATTAGTGCATAAGGGAAGAGCCATCTGTATTTTATCTTTTGGTCTCTCAACACCTTAGTTATTGGTGCCAGAGTTCTTCTTTTGGCGAGGGTGACCAGGGAAATGTCCTGAAAGATCTGGAATTGTATCTGTTCATATTCCGTGTTTTTAGTGTTTTTAGTGTCTCTTGAGATCCTGCAAACCTCTTCTTTTGTTCTGTAGTGATGGAATCTCATAATTATATCCCTCGGGGGGTCTCCGCTTTGCAGTCTCCCCCTAAGTGCACGGTGGCATCTATCCAGAAGAAGTTCATTGTCAGGCTTATCTGGGAATAGATGTTCCAGCCATTTTTTTGTGAATTCCTCTGGGTCAGAGACAGACTCAGGCACTCCTCTTAGGCGTACATTGCATCTCCTGTCCCTGTTTTCAGCATCCTCTATTTTATCTTCTAAGGATCTGACTTGTGCTGTAAGTGTAGCCACTGTTTTCTGTGTCTGTGCCAGTTCCGTGGTAGTCTCATCAGCTTTTGTTTTTGGGTATCCGCGACGCTCCCCTGGAATTCAATCAACAGTTAACCGTTACTCACCAGGCCCGGCAATGCAACTTACCACACTCCGGGCACGCCCTCACTGCTGTGGGTGCGTGTTATACCCTTACCCACCTCAGTACTGGGGGCTGGCCAGGTCTGAGGGCATGCAGGCGTTACAGATAGCCTGGGTGTTGAAAGCAGCTGAGCAGGTGTGCAGTTCAGATTTTGAGGTTTTTCTGTTTAGGGCAACTTTTCTTTTAGCTTTCTTTAGCAAATTAGTGGGAGGATAACATGGATAAACTGGAAACTTGGACAGGTAAAGGGCAGTTGAAGTTTAATACAGATAAATGTAAGGTTATGCATGTGGGCAGCAAGAATAAACAGACCACTTAAAAATTATTTGGGACAAAATTAGGTAAACTCTTGATGAAGAAGGATTTAGGAGAGCTTGTAGATAGCAAGCTTGGCAATAGAGTTCAATGTCGGGTAGTAGCAGCAAAGGTAATATCTTGCATATAACAGGGTATGGATAGAAGCATAATGTGCCACTGTATAAATTCTTAGTAAGGTCACACTTTAAATATGGGGTACAAGTTTGTGAACTATTCCATAAAAAAAAACATTATGGAACTAGAAAAAGAAAAGAGCCACCAAATTAATAAAGGGGATGGAAAATCGGATGTATGAGGAAAGGCTAGCTAAATTAGATTATTTTACATTAGAAAATAGGTGTCTAAGAAGGGATATGACAAATATTAACAAATATATTTGGGGACCATACAAGAAGCTTTCAAAAGAACTATTCATCCCAAGGGCAGTACAAATGACACTGAGTCATCCCTTAATGTTGGAGGAAAGGAGATTTCACCAGCAACAAAGGAAAGGGTTCTGTACAGTAAGGACAGTTAAATGTGATGGTAGATGTAAGAGACAGGCACAGAGGTACACTCAGGGAGACAGTTTTGGGGAAATTAAAACATGGCTTTATTTAACCTGTCTTTTTAACCGTGGAAAAGCATGCAAAAATAAACAAACAGCCTTTCCCTGTGTAAGAGCTAACTCCCTTCCCCAGTCCCTCTCTGCAAGACTGGGAGGTAAAGCCCCTTACCAAAATAACCCAAAGTCCCAAAAGGTACCTCAATGCATGTGGCCTTTTATGTCAGTCTCTGGGTCTGGGACTGGATAGTTGTCTGCTTGAGGGTCCAGCCTCTGGCAGGTTCCTGCATCCTGTGTCCAGGCATAGAGGCCTGGTCCCCTCGTTTCTTGCTGTCACCACACAGCCCTTCTGTGTGCTCAAGACTCTATCCGTTGTTAGCACAGTTCTGACTGTGCTAAGGAGTCTCCTGGTCAGTCCATAGCAGGGTTTTTTTTACCCTACTCTGATTACCCAGGTGGAGCTGGTTAATTAAGTAGCTGCTTTTAACTAGCTCTCAGTTTGATTTCTAAGACCACTAGAGGCTTTTATGTAAACAGGGATAAGTCCCTGTTACAGTAGATATGAAAGGTATCTTTTAGAAAAGGTTAGACCTATTTTTAGAAAGGGAAAGGTATACAGGGATATACCAAATAGGTAAACATTGGATGGATGTTGATCCAGGGCACGATCTGATTGCCATTACTACAGTTAGTAAGGAATTTATTTTTCACCTTATTAGACATCATTGGATAATGTTACACTGGGTTTTTTTGTTTGCCTTCCTCTGGATCAATATACTATAAAACAAATATAGGATGTGTTTCTCTGTTGTCTAAACTTATAGGTTGAACTTGACAAATTTATTTTTTCAACCTCATCTAATATGTAACTATGTGTAACCCCTCTTTATCGGGAGCACCAGACTGATAACCTTTGCTGTGGTGGGTACCCGAGTACTCTATTTCTGGGTGGTACACCACATGTGGCATTAGGACAGAAAATGGGAGATTAACTCCAATCATATTTGTAATATAAGTGTTTTTATAAAGCAAGTATGGATAAAGCTTAGGTACCTTGTGACCCTTGGCGAAGAATCACTACATTCATATTATAAAACATCAACATAGCATTCCCCATAAACGCTGCATGGTGTATGTCAGTGTCTGAGACAGTGGCCACCCAATCCTGGATATCAAGACCTGTGTGATGGTGCTAGCACACCGTTGGAGCTCATTAATGCAAATAAGTGTAGCAGGCCTGTACGTCGCAAAATGCTTCGGTACCATTTGTAGACTGAAACTGTTTTAGCTGAAACTCTGCGATGGTGCTCGTTCCTTTGTGGTGCTTGCACGCGGATGATCTGCTGTTCCTGCAGTCAATGCCCGGTATCTTTAGCAGGACACACGATCAATCCTGAAGTCCTTAAGGTTTGTGCAGATCTGCTGTCGGCTTTCCCCTTGCAGCTCTGCCCATGCGTGTCTTGCCAAGGACTCTTAGTGGCCTATTCACAAAGCTGTGATAAAATTAGTTAATTGTCGGCCGGCTTTGCATTTATTTATCGCACACTAAAACATGAGGGCAAAAATGGTATTCACTAAGAATGAACGGCATTTTTTTAAAGGCCGATAAAAAAAATGCACTATCGACCAACCAGTTTTTTTTTTAGCAGTGCTATCACGCTATAAATGCTAGCAAGCAGCAACTGATATAAAAAATTGCAGCCTGGAAGACCTGCATGGAGATGCTGCGTCTCCATGCAAGACTCTTATAGGCGATCGTGCAGTAAAATTATTGATTTTGATAATAGTGTGTTGGAGCAGTGGGTCTCCTGAGCTGAACCGCATTGATTTCAGCCTCGGGCACACCCTACTTCCTGATATACAGGCCCCGGTATGGGGTGCCGGTATCCCCTGTGCTTTTAAATCTCCCACGTCATGTGACCATGAGATTTAAATCCTGCAATGGGATACCAGCACCCCGTAACAGGGCCTGTATCTCAGCTGAAATCTCGGCTGGGTCCCGAGGCTGAAATCAATGCAGTTTAGAAGACCCCTTGCTCCTGCACACTAGTATCAAAACACAAAAAAGTTTTTTTTTTTTAATCGCAACCGTAGCGGCGGTCCGCTATGGTAATGAAGCTGCTTTAATTTAATTTTTATTAAATTAAGGTAATTAAAGGGTTAAGGGATGTGATGATTCTCGCCTCGAACGAAATATATGTGGAAGAAAGAAAAGACAAACAGATAATGGTGCAGTAAATTAACACTGGGGGGGTGAGTGAACACTAACAACACAGGACACACAAGACAAACAAACACTAAACACTAAACACTAGCACGGCCTATATAATAAAAGAAAAGCAATTTATTTGGGGTGTGGAGGGTGCATAACCGCATCCGGAGGGGTAAAATTACAACCCTACTCACAAGATGCTGGCAGGGTAAAGGCAGCGAGCTGGATGCATACAGCTGGGCTCACAAAGATGGCGACCGGAGCACTCTGATCAACGTCCACACGTGACCGGAATGGAAGGCAGGTCGCTCGAATGACGGGGTCTCTGGGCGGACGTGACGTCACCTCCGCTGTGGTCCCACCTTAGGCACGCTCTCTCCAGTCCTCCTCAGCAACCGTGATCCCGCAAAACGGTTTAGGCACTTGGAAACTGCAGATTTCTCCTCTTGGGACTGCAGATTTCCACCACAGTAAAAACACTTCTAAAACACGAAACTTCCCGACCGGTTTCGTACGCTTACGCGTACTTCTTCAAGGGATGTCACTGCACCATTATCTGTTTGTCTTTTCTTTCTTCCACATATATTTCGTTCGAGGCGAGAATCATCACATCCCATCATCCCAAGGACTTCCTTTGGACTTTTACACCCCAATTGGTTTGAATTTAACTCATTTGGCGCCGGTTACCCTTCTTTTGTCATGTCATTCTGACTGGTTGTACCACCAGTCATTCACCTGGCTGCCTGTGTTATTTATTAATATTTAATTTGTATTATTAGCGCTGTTCTGCACCTAATCTTTTTTCTGTAAAGGGTTAAGGCACAATAGCATATTTATTGGGGGCAGAGGGGGTGAGTGAAGGGGGTACTTGGCCCTTCACTCACCTCCTATGCCCCAATAAACAATACAATATCTACTACCCACCAATACACAAACCACCCACCCCCTGCACCCCCAACAACACCCCTACCACCCTCCCTAACAATCATAAAACCATTTTCTTTCTGCACATGATTCATACCAGAGAGGCCAGTGGGGGTCTCAGGGTGGTCTCTGTGGATCTCTGTGGTCCCAGTTGGTTTCTGGGGGCCCCACGGTTTCTAGGGATCCTTGAGTGGTCCCCGGGGAGTTCCTGGTACCCGGGTGGTCCCCCCAGGTGTCCGGGAGCCTCTGGGTGGTATCTGCAGGTCCCCTGCAGTATCAATCCTGTGCAGAAAATAAAGTGCAATACATTCAAATAAATTCCACCCCCCCAACACATACAGTACAGTAATGGGCAAAATTACTATTACCCAGATATGGATAATAGTGCATTTGCTCATTTAAAATAAAACATTAATCATCATCCCAAAGTAATTAAAACTTGATCTTACCCCTACCAGCCTGCAAGGATGAAGGCCGTCCTCATCCTCATCACTGTCCTTGCCCTCTGTTGGCAGCAACAATAATATAAAAATACAATCTAATGGTGCCTAACCCCTTAATCACCATAGTGGTTAGCAACTGCTATAGTAATAAAGGGGTTAACCACTTTCCCCCGCTACCCACACAGGAGCCCTAATCACCCTACCCAGGGACGCTACCCCCACCCTCCACCCCTGCTACCCATTGATTGGAACAGTGTTAAAGCATCCCTATATAATGTGGGCATGTTCTGCCACTATAGCAATAAATGAGAAGTTAAAAAAAAACAGGCCCAAAATAAAACACATTACATAAAAAATATACATTACAAATGCCATTAAAACAATTGATTGGCACATTGGTACATCATGCCCATATTATATGGGCATGATTTACCTCTATCACAGTCAATGGTCAACCTAAAACACAATCATCAAAAGAAACATCAAAAATAAACCACAATTAAAAAGGAAACACCAAAAAAATAACAGAAATAAAAATAGAAAAACACAACAAAAAATCCCATAATTAAAAATCAAAACACAAAAAAAATGCCATAAATAAATAAAAGCAAAGAACCAAAATACATTTAAAAGAAATAAAAGCAAGCATTTGCCAAAAAAGTGCATTGCTTGTCACTGTATGTATGTATATATGTAATTGAAAGATTCAACAGCGCCTGGGTGTGTACTAGCCCCACAGTAGACTCATGACAACAAACAAACCACAACAAATGTTAGCACAGATGACCCGTATAAAACAATTGTAAAAATGTATTATTATAAAATATATATAGGAACTCAGAAGGTGGTCATAAGTATTGATGGTGAGTATGTGTAAAATATAAAAAATTTAAAAATTGTATATGTATAATTGTTGTGTGTTAAAAAATATATTGAATAAAAAATGATGAATGATGAACTATTATTGTAAAAAACACTGAAAAATATGATTATCAAAATATAATATGATTAGGTGAAATGTATTAACAAAAAAACAAAAATGTTAAAAAATGTAAAATAAAAAAAACGTGTAAAAAATTAACTAAAAAAAATATATGTGTTTTCCACAAAAAAAGTTGATGATTTTGTATGGAGATTACAACGTCCGGGCTGCTTCTTCTTTGGGGTCAGCAACCTCTCAGCAAATTCTATTGGAGAAACAAGAGAAAAAGTGCCCGATCCATGTGTAAAATCTGGTAACCACTTGGTTTCAAGGAGCTACGTTTGGTGGAATAGCTCGTGCATCTGCTGCCAGGAGAGGGAGGACGTTCCCTGAGCCACACACAGCATTTAATGCTGGAATAACAGACTGTATACCTGAATTTCTGGAGGGACATCTGACTGTGATGCACTGGTAGCAGTGAGGTCTGATGTACTGAAGTAAACATTCGGCGAGCAGCTACTTGTTGGCGCATGGGTTTGCCCGTACAATGCTTAATTTGCATTGGCAAATTGTGAGTGTGCATTTGTCTTGTGATTTTTTATTAAAATTTTGTTACCAGATTTTACACATGGATTGGGCGCTTTTTCTCTTGTTTCTCCAATAGTATGTATATATGTATGTATGTATGTATGTATGTATGTATGTATGTATGTATGTATGTATGTATGTGTATATATATATATATATATATATATATATATATGTATAAACCTAAAGGGGCATATATAAATACTTTGGCAATCAATGGCAATGAAAAAAATTAAAATTAAAAAATACAATAGAAATACCTGCAAAATTAAAATAACATACATTCAATGTTTATTCTTACATTTTGATGTCTTCACCCTCCGATTCCAGGGGTCTCAGGAAGCTCTTGAACAAAGAAGCAATGATCCTCAACAGCCACGGTCCTTAGGTACTCTAAGTTCTTTTCTTCTTCTTTCTTTTCTTCTTTATCTTCTTCTGTTAATTGTAATCCAATTGGGGGTATTCTTTCTTCTTCCCTTTTTTCATCGTCTTAATCATCTTCATCTTCGTCTTCTTCTTCTTCTTCTTCGTTTTCTTCATCGTCTCTGTCGTCTTCGTTTTCGTCTTCTTCATCGTCGTCTTCGTCTTCTTCATCGTCGTCTTCTTCGTCTTCGTCTTCTTCTCCATCTTCTTCTTCGTCTTAATAATCTTCTTCTTCATAAAATGTATTGAAATTGTGGATAGGTGCTCAAGTGCTGGGTCTCATATACTGTATATATTTCATTTCTATAACGCATAATCAAAGAAGAAACAGTTCATGGGGTCCATGAATCATGATCCAATAAATCCAGTAATACCAAAGCCAGTGATAAGGGCAGGAGCTCCCTGAAGGTAGGGGATGGAATTTAAAATACCCCTCCCCTCCTCATTGGGATGGCCCTTTAAATGAAGCAATGGATTACTCAGATATCTTCCCCCACAAGTTCCTTCAGGCGTGCAGCGGTACCATGGTCCAGAGATATCCCAAAAAAAGTGTTTCCAGCGCACGGCAACAGAGAGTCAGGTCATAGGAAATAAAATCTTTATTAAAGCTGCGTTAAAAAACAGAGGTTGTAACCACTCATACGCGTTTCGTGCAACACGCACTTTATCAAGGAGTCCCTGACTAATGCCAGGCAGTCTATTTAAACAAAGCTGATTACACATCTCGCGCCAAAATCCCAATGACGTCATATCCCATGATGCTTAACGCAACCTCTAGCAGCCATCGCGCATGGGCAAAGGACGCACCTAAGCTTCCTGCACTTACAATCGGGTTAAATATGTATGGATGATAGGGTTTTACAGTATTCTTGTAGGATGTAGTGGTAGCTTGGAGTTGTAGGTCAGGAAGTCCAAAAACGACCAGAAATGTGAAGGCTTTTGGGTTATTGTTTGCTAAGTAAGATCATTAGCTTTGTCTGTTTCGGAGCGTTTCTGTGGTTTCTTGAAGTGGGGCTATGGTGGTTGGTTAGTTGTTGATGCATGCATGAAGTAATCAGTTGTTAGTTTTCCAGTTCTGTAGCATTTTCAAGAAGTGTTTGAGAATTACGGGAATGGATGATAAGCAGTACAGCACTTCTTCGTTTAGAATAAAGGCTGCGACTGAGGTGGGCAGGTTGGGTTTACGTAAACGGAAAAAAGAAAGCATTAACACTTAAAAATGTATAAGTGAACAGATCTTAAAATATCACAAGTGAATGTGCAATTATAACATAGTAAAATATTATTGCAAAAACCTATCATAGTGGGCGACGTGACCACGGGAGCTGTACTGGTGAGAGGAATATCACCGGACGATCAGGCTGATGCTGGGCTGTTTTAAAGCTGTACCGTGAGTGTTATTTTGACTTTGTTTTCTGTACCTAATAAATTCTATTTTGCTCACTCACCGAGTTCGGCCCTTTCCTTCCTATTTGGGCCCCCGGGAGAGAAGCAACTCACGTACTGCCCCCACCAGGAGGGTGAGAAAGTTATTGTTTTTAGCAGCATTCCGTGAAGGAAAGACTGCACATTAGACCCTGCTAACCAGCCCCATTATCCCCTTTTTACCTCAGACCAACAACAGGCTATGTAAACACACCCTGTTAGTCATCCACATATAGCACATATTCTGCTTCTGTTCATAAAAAACCACATAATTCCATTTAAATTTTATTTAAGGATTTTATTTAAGGATTTTCTAATCTATTTTTAAGCTATTTTAGAAATATATTTTTTCATATATTTATATATTTATATATTTTTACTTTTAATTACCAAGGTTCTTTAATTCCAAAGAGTTTTAAGCTATTTTAAAAATATATTTTTCATACATTTTTAATTCCAAAGTTCTTTTGGCTGTATTGTACCGTTCGATTACTAAAACACTAATACCGTGTTCCATATCTTCCTATCCTCTTATCTCTACGTTTGAGCAAAATCCCGTGTGCTGACCAACCCTCCACCTCCACTGCAACTACAAGAAGATTCTGGGCTTTATCTTCTCTACTGGTCCAGCTGCAGAAAACAACAAGGGCAAGTATACACTACCCTTTCTTTGGTTACACACTACCACACAGGCAACATCACAAGCCTATACAAATAGGGAGCGCCCCAACCTCTTTTCTTTTTATGCACTAAGCTCAATGGCTTTGCGTTCTGATTTGGCAAAAAAGCAGGTTCGTTGAAAAGTGAGGCCGGGGACGCGATTCACTAAGGCCTTGAGGCCATTTTTTAACGTACCTGCTCCAAATCATTCAGAACAGCCACAGCGTACGTGTTGCTTTTTTTCCCTCTGCTAGCGTTCTTAACCTTTACGTACACTAGCTGATAGAAAAAAAAGCCGCATGGAACATTTGCATGGAGATTCTGTATCTCCATGCAAGGCTGTTACAGGCGATCGTACACTAAATAAATACATTTTAATAATAGTGTACATGAGCAGGGGGTCTCAGGACCTGAACCTCATTGGTTTCAGGTCCGAGGACCCCCTACTTCAGGAGATATAGGCCCCGTTATGGGGTGCCGGTATCCCCTGCACTTTAAAGCTCCCGCGTCACGTGACCGGGACATTTAAATTCTGCAGGGGATACTGGCACCCCATAAAGGGGCCTGTATCTCCTGAAGTAGGGGGTCCCGAGGCTGAAACCAATGCGGTTCAGCTCAAGAGATCCCCTGCACATCTACACTAGTATTAAAACACACATAACAATAAACAATAATTCATTACCGTAGCGGTTATCCGCTATGGCAATGAAGCTGCATTAATGTATTTTTAATAATAGTGTGCGGGAGCAGGGGGTCCCCTGAGCTGAACCGCATTGATTTCTGCCTCAGAGACCCCCTGCTTCCCGAGTTACAGGCCCCTGTATGGGGCATCGGGTGCCAGTGCCGCCGCCATCTTTATAGCGTCCAAGACGCGACGTGGGCTCTATAAAGATGGTGTCCACACTGGCACCGATGCCCCAAACCGGGGCCTGTAACTCGGGAAGCAGGGGGTCTCTGAGGCAGAAATCAATGCGGTTCAGCTCAGGGGACCCCCTGCTCCCGCACACTATTATTAAAATTTACATTAATGCAGCTTCATTACCTTAGCGGATAGCCGCTAAGGCAATAAAGGGGTTAAGGCACATTAGCATGTTTATTGGGGTTAATTGCCGCCAATAAACAACACACATGCCCCCGCCCCCTAACACATACAGTACTGTAATGGGTAAAATTACTATTATCCACATATGGATAATAATGCATTTGCCCATTTTAAATACATATAAACTACAATAAATACAGTAAAAACATATTACACTTACCTTTTACAGGCACCCACGATGAAGGCCATCTTCATCCTCATCTTCATCCTGCCCATGCCCCTCCAGTGCTGCAAAACATGCACAACAATCACAATAGCCAGTGTAATGTCCCCTAACCCCTTAATCACCATAGCGGTTATTAACCGCTACAGTCATTAAGGGGTTAACCCACCCTCACCCACCACTAGGGAGGCCTACATACCCTCCCCCACTAACCCCCCACCCCGTGAGGCCTAACCACCCTCACCCACTACCCAGCCGGGAGGCCTACCCACATACCCTTGGGGCCAATACCCCCTTCCCACACCTCCAGTACCCATAATAAAAACAATACACAGCCCCACAATAAACATCATTCTATTTATTAAATACATTACCCCCCCCTGTGCCCCCCCCATAAATACATGATTTATCCTTTTACATATAGGGTTCATACCCCAGGCCCACGTGAGTCCCCCGGTGGGCCCGACGGGTCACCTCACAGACCTACAGGTTACCAGCAACTTGTTTCATACAGGTTCTGGAGGCCTGTTGGTGGGTCCCGACCATGGCCCACCAGGTAGTCTCCGTGGTTCACAGTGGGCCACAATTGGGTCCCCACGGTAGGCCTGCGGATGTCTGGGAGCCCCGGGTCAGACCCACAGGTGTCTGAGGGGCCTTGGGTGGTTCCCACGGGGGTCTGGGGACCCACGGGTGCTCACTACGGGTCCGCAGTGCCCCCACAGATGTGGGGCCACCGGTTCTTTCCCGCAGGTGTCACCCGTGGACCATGCAGCCTGATACCCATGAGATACCCGAGGATACCTCAGGTGGTCTCCAGAAGTCTCACGCAGAAACAAAAGGAACAAACCCTGAATGTATAATAAATAAACCTGCCCTATACATTCAATACATACACCTCCCCCCCCCCCCAACACATACAGTACAATAATGTGCAAAATAACTTTATCCAGATATGGATAATAGATTATTTGCCCATTATGAAACAAATAAAACATGCATAAATCAAAACATGAATTTTTAATCTTAAAATCACCACATTGCATGTTACAATAAATCCAGCATCGATTGTAAATATAAACCAACAAATCAGCAGATACACAAATGTATATGAAATGTCACACAATTGCATGGAGTGTGTACATGATGCAATTAATCTGTGCATCATGTAACACTACGCAAAATATATGTAACAATAAAATACACTATGAACAATGTCCCCTAACCAGCAATGCCATCATGAAAATCAAATAGAAACTAAGCAACATCAATTCAATTAGCATCAATCAATTAATCCATTTCCTCAAACAATTACAATCCAATACAAATCAATTATACAATTCCCTATTCAATTCCTAAAGCCAAACCATTGCCAAAATAATTCTAATTTAAAGTAACCACCATCATTCTAATCTAACTACCAGAAATAAGCCATTACAAATAACCTGTCACTAAATACAAATTACATTATTCACAACAATGACAAAATAAAGCTGATAAATACATTAGCCTTACATGAAAAGAACATAAACATTAGCAAAACAATCAATTATTATCCCTGTATATCTATCCATATAGATAGATAAACATAACATACAGGGGCAATAATAGAGCATAAAATACAATGCATTTACATACAAAAATCACATAGAATACACCCATTCAGTGTCCGTGAATGTATATATATACATAGATAAATTCACGGGCATTAAATGGGACTGAAAAAACAAGACATGAATCAAAAATCAAAAAAACCTGTAAAAGTTAAAATAATAAACTTTTCTTTTGTTTACTCACCATTAGATGCCCACTCACCGAAATCCAGGTGACCCGGAAGCACAGGAACCAATCCACAGGTAAACCATAAAATAATAAACCCTTACAATCCACGTCTGTGTCTTTTTCTTCTATTTGTAATCCTGCCCGTCAGGCTTGGGGTCTTCTTTTCTTCTTTGGGGTCTTCTCTCCGTCTTCTTCCGCCTTCTTCCGTCTTCTTACGCCCCGCCCTTCTTTTCTTCTTAGGAGGGGAGATGTTCCCTCCTCGGCGACTGGCTTCAAAATGAGGCGACATAGGCTTTTATAGGCCTATGACGTCACATTTTGCTCAAATGTTTCCCACTGTCCTGATTGGGCCGTGAAATACATGTGATTTGGCCGAAAGAAAAAAAAATGATGACGTAATTTAAAGGCATTGAAAACACAGCCAATCAGAATGGCTGTGCTTCAATTGCCTTTAAGATGACGTCATGAAAAGAAAGATGGCCGGCCTCACATGGTACGGTAGCCAATCAGAGTGTGGGAACTCCATCCCAACTCTGATTGTCCAAAGGTGCAAGTGATTATGTATAAATAATTTAAACATACTTAATATAAAAAAAAAACATGAATTATCTATATAATAATACAATAACAAAAATAAGAACATAATTTCATTGATATAATACCTATAAAATATTTAAAAATGGATTAATAAAAATGCATTTTAAACGCCCTCAAACAATATTATGATGCGGCCACTAGATGGCACTATATAATGGCTAGTATTGAGTATATAAACTCATCAATGAATGTTAACATACAGTACAGACACGTGGGAAGGGGAAACATAGAACCATAAATAGGGAGAAAAACAAAAACACAGATTAGTGAATAAAGGAATTGATGTCTGTAAGAGATGTGTGCAAATGGAGACTGTTTTAGGGTGAAATTATATTGTGGCTTTATTGAGCCTGTTCCTTTATCCAGGACATAACATACAAAAACAACAAAATAACAAACCCCTATCCCTTTGTAAGGGCTAACTTACTTCCCCAGACCCTATCTGCAGGACTGGAGGGATATTCCCATTACCAGCCTATCACACCAAAGTCTCAGGACGTACCTTAAGCAGGTGGCCCTCCATGTCAGTCTCTGGCAGATTCCTGGGTCCTCTGTGTCCAGGAACTATAGATATCTGGGTGTCTAGGTTTCTTGATCTCAGCACAGCCTTTGTGCTCAAGAAAGTGTCTGTGTATACTAGGCTTCTCTGCTCTCCTTCTGTGAGCCCAAATGTGAGCTAAGGAATCTCTCTCAAGTTTCTCACATCAGGCTTTTCTAAAATCAGTCAGGTGGAGTCTGGTTGATTGCCTGTGTGAAATTAACCAACACACTGCTGGATTTAGGGGCAATTTCTCTCAAACAGTGATAAGTCCCTGTTATATACCTCCCCTGTTTCTGGGAAGCTCTGGCTTACCACGGACAAAGCCCATCCTTGCACTCTAACTAGATATATCCCTGCGGCTCTGAGAGTGGATAGAGAACGAGAACCCTCAGTCCTGCTGGGATTGGTGCCCTTTCTCCAGGTCAGTAATGTCTCCTCAAGAAGGTGCTTGAGCTCAGCACTCTTCTGTCGCTCGAGGAGGAGTTTTCCCAAGCACAGATCACATATTTTCCCCTGCATCAGGCAATCATTTCTTCCCTGAGTTTAGGGTGACCACCTGCATTGGGTTCTGTAGCCAAACTCATGGGTGGTTTAGCTGGGCGGAGTTTTTATCCATACCGTTGACTCCTGTGGCATCTCAGTTTGGTAGTTATCTAGTGTTGTACCTGTATGTGTGTGAACACCGAAACAGTTCTGCCTCAATCTAGCCAAAGACTGTATCTTTCTAGCGGCTATTTTCATTGTGAGGGATATGGCTTGGGCCACAGTAGCATTACTGTATTGGCATTGCGCTTCTCGGTCGTAATTCGGTTCTTCTTTCCAGAATTGTGTGGAAAGCCGACATTTGACTGGAGTAAGTTTACACACTGCTTTCAAATGTTCATAATTCTTTCATTGACGATGCATTCTCCATATGGATTGGAGAAGGCAGGCTGCTTTATTCTGACTATTTAGCTTACAAGTTTTCATTCCTCTGTAGGCAGCCTGTATGGTGAGCGCTGCAGAGCATTTGTGCAGATACATTTCGCTTTCCCACCATGCTTTGACAAGAGCTTTGTAGTACTTCTGAATTACTCTGCTGCTTTTCTCCCTTTCTAAGAAGTTTTGCTCATCAGTGAGAGAATCCTGTTTCTGGAGCTTGCTCTGAGTGTGCATCAATGCATTTTTAATTATATTTTGGAGCTCTGCAGATTTCTTCGCTCGGGCCGCAGCTGCTTGCCTCAGTTTCTGGACCTCTTGTGCTCCCTCTTGTACCGAGTCACCAGGCCTCTAAGTTTGGCCTCTAGCGATGCACTGGTGATGCTCAGATTATCCTTCAGTTTCTCATGCTGCTTTGCGGGGACACACTGGGTAATCAGATGTTCCTGCAGAACTTGTACTTCTTTAGCAGCCTGCAGATTTTCTTCCTGCAGAGATTGCTGCTTCTCTTTGGCAATCTGTAGGTGTGCACGCAGACCTTGCACTTGGTTCTGCAGTAGGTGCTCTGCAGTAGATGCTCTGCTTGTGTGCGTTTCTCCAATGCTTCTAACTTTTCATATTCAAATAGTTTCATAATTTTTCTAGCTCATGAAGCTTTTCCTTCTTTTCATTGATGTGGTCAGTCAAATCAGTCAAATCAGAATGTTCTGCTTTCAGCCTTGTATTCTCTTTATACAGTCTCTGTAATATTCAGTTCCTCCTTGTTGTTCTCCTTCCATTTACCACTTCTGAGTTGAGATTCCCGGTCTCCTGGTGTGAGACTTTTATCTCTAGGATGAGGGTGTAAAGCTCCTTCTGAGAGACTTTAAGATCCACACTAAGACTCTAGACAATTTTTTGAGATGTCCAGATCCTCAGTGTTACGGTTGCGCTCCCATGCACAAGCCGAGAGAAGGGAAGGGACCCGATAGCGAGGTGGGGAAGCCGCAGGAGACACAAAATAGGAGTAAGTTGTTGCGCAGTGGGGGGGCAGTGCACGTAGTCATGTGAGCGCGTCGGAGAATGCACGACGCGTCCGGAGGAGCGGAGCCAAGCACTGTGGCACAACAAGCCCAGCTGCATGTGAGCGCATGCTCTGGCAGCAGAGCGGGGAGGCGCGCGTTCTCAGGCACCAACGCGGGGAGTGTGTTTGCCACTAGTGAGGAGCAGGGAAGGATAGAGTCCAGAAATAGAAGGGTGCAGCAACACTAAATACAAAGTAAGGGTTCTTAGTTTAATCCAAGGAATTATAAGCCTGCTACCACGTCAAGGTAAACCCTACTCAGCAGGTCCTACACTACCCGCATGGTAAACTAACCTCAGTAGTAGAATGAGTGACTGTCCCAGTCTTCCGGAATCCAAAGGAGATGAGTAAGTGTCCCAGAGGAAGTCCAGACAGGATCAGCATGAGATGGTAGTTCTTGCAGGAACCAGGGCAGGTAGCAACTGACTTATATAAAGGGCAGCGGCAGCTGTTAGCAATAAGAAATTCAGAGAGAGGCTTACTTCCTGTCAGGAGGAAGAGGGCAGGATTTGCCTGAAAGCAAGAGGCATCGCTTGCTTCAAAATACTCGAAGACATCAGAGAATCTTGACTCGCAGCTAGAGGGCGGTGCACGGCTTCAGGTTTACGTGCCGCGCGTGAGAGAATGTGCGACGCGACCGGGGATGGGACGGGCTCCGTGGTACGACTAGAGGAACCGCGGGTGCGTGCATGCTCTGTAAGGAGAGCAGAAACTGAGATGCGGCAGGTAAGGAGGGAACACGATGCAGGAGGCGTGTTCCCCGATTCCTTACACTCAGAAAGACTGTTAAGTTCCTTTTTAGAGAAAATATGTGTCTTAAGTAGCACTCCACAACCAAATCCGTATGAAAAGTAAATGATATGGTGCACAGGAACAAGGGGTAACCTCTAACCCCCAAGCAAGTGTGTAATATATACAGGTGTCCCCAGCACACCATAAAGGAATTAAGACAACATCTGTCAACAAGAGAATCAATGTATTGATTGTAATAGCAGCTACAAAATCAGTCCTGGCGTAGGGTCTGGAGAGTAGATATCGTGGAGAAAAACAGTACAGAGGGAGAGGAGGAAGGGGAACAAGGGGGATGAAATACTAAAAAACAACAAAATGAAGAGGAACAACGTACAATACACGTAAAGTTTAAGGCAATAAAAATGTAGAGGGGCGACGTTTCGGAGCCAAATGCCCCTTAATCATGCCCATTACAACAGACTGGAAACAGCCTATGTTACTTCCCTAGTTTACACACCTTCAACCTACTACCTCTCCAAATGAATGATAAGGATGAATAATAAAATGATAAACCAAAATAGTTGCTCTGTCTATTTGCAATATGTCTATCCTATACAGTAGGTACATGAACATCCATAGTGCTAAAAAAAATAGCTTGGCATATAGACTGTCTAAACAGACTAACAATAGTGCACAAATCTATGTTTGGGAGTGTGACAGGGTAAATAAAAGCCACCAGTTATATGCCTGGAAAACCTATGTCTAGTCTGCAGTGCAGCACTGACTAGGTTAACCTCAGCTGGGAACCTCAGGACAATTAGTTGGATCCCAGCTGCCTAATCAAGGTGTGTTAAAACCCAGGCTGTAGACACATGGAGCCTGGCTGTTGAAGAGAGAGGAGTAAGCTGCTAAAGAGATTCCTGTAACAAGGTCTGAGTAGCAAGGTAGTTGAATTGTGAACTGTCTGTCCCCTGCATAGGAAAAGGGTAACTGCCTGATTTATAGACTGTCTGCTAAAGAGAAACTGTTTTGTTTGGTTTGCGGAAGAAAAAGCCATTTCCGTTTGTTGCTGATGAAAAGCTTTTTTTGTTTTGTGTGCTGTATATCTTTTAAGGCTAAATAAATAAGCCTTGTCAAGAAACCCATGTGTGTAGTTGAATGTACCCTGCAACAGGGAGCAACAATAGAACCTCACAAGTGACTAGGCATATATGTACAGACTAATAATACTGCAAGACTCAATAGCACCTAACTAATTACTTAAAGCAATAAAAAAATGTTTTGCACAGTAAACTGAATAAGAGTAAGGCTGAACAAGAGACAGTGATTAGGACACAAGGACAAATGCCAAGTCAAAAAGAATGTTAGCAATACAAATCCTTTGCTTTGATGTGACGTCTGTGGCTCTCATGGGGTGGTCTACAGCCATCCCAGTGTGTAAAATAATGAGTAGCCAAGGTATTTAAACATTCAACCTCTCACATAGACCGTTTGTCTGGTGGTGGTAAGAGGTCATGTGCTGGTGCTTCAACCCACATGCATCCAAGAGACACTTTACCAATTCACTCATGAATTGTGACCCTTGATCGGTTAGAGTCTCCCTAGAGAAACTTAGTCTAGTGAAAATAACTACTGTCCCGGCCAGATTTATTCTAAAGCTTGCCGGGATAAATGCGGGGCTTTTTTTTTGTTTGAACGCGGTTTCTCGTGCGGCGGCCGCTTCAACAGATAAGCGCAAATGGCGCTTATCATTGAAAGTGCCCGCGGCGCGGATTTTTTTTTAAAAAAAGCCGTGCGCCGTTGCGTTTAAAAAAAATGGGGAGAAGACGCATGCGAGTAAAGGCGTCTGCGACTGTAACAATGCTTTTGCTACTGCCCTAGCACCGATGGTGGCAAGTGCTACAGCCTAAGGGTACCTGGTGGCAAAATCTACCACCGTGAGTATATAGCACTTGCCAGACCAACTGGGGATCATGAGGGGTCCCTCTATGTCCATAGCTACCGTCTGGAAAGGCTCCCCAATTACCGGTAGTGGGTTCAGGGGTGCCTTCACACAATCACCCACCTTACCTAATTGCTGGCAAGCATCACAGGTGCGGCAGAACTATGCTACTGCCCCTGTTTCCCCCGGCCAGTTGTAACGCTGCAACAGCCGGGCTCTCGTCTGAGTGACCCCCTGATGCCCCACTAGTGTTATGGAGTGGGCTACCTGTAACAACTGTTGCCGATACTCCCTTGGTACCACTAACTGTCTTCTACCTGTCCAAACCCTATCTGGAGCTGTAGAAGCCTGCTGTGACGGTTCAGGGGATTCCTTCCCCTCCATGTGTCCCTGATGTTCCGCTCCTGCCTGCCTCTCCTGTCCCTTCCTTGCTTTCCCCTGATATTCTCCCTTCCGCCTCCCGTGTTTGCCCCTCTGCGGCAGCCTCTGACTCCCTCTCGGCATCTGCGCGCGCACCCCGCAAGACGCGCGCGCTTTCCAGGCTTCCCGTTCCCTGTTGCAGGGATCCCCGCTCACGGCTCCCCTCGGTCCCCGTGCCAGCTCCCTTACCTCCTGCGTTCTCCCCTCCTGTCCTTCCTCCATCCTCGGCGGGTGTCCCCGCGGCTCGGCGCTCCGCACGCCTCGTGACGCAGCCTGTGCGCGCGCCCTCTAACTTTACAGAGGGCGCACGCACACGCTCCTGTTGTAGGCTCTCTCAGACCCCTGGCTCCTCCTCTCACAATCTACAGGCTATCTCCCTCACTGGCTCACCTGTCTCCTCCTCTCCTCCTCTTCACCTATCCCTGCTGTCTCCCACTTCTCCCTCTGCTCCTCCTCTCTCTCCCATTGGTGTTCCCTCCTTTATAACCTCTGTCTGTCCTTTCTCTCATTGCTCTGCATAGTTCTTTGTAACCTCTGTGTGTGCAGTCCTATGCTTGGCTCTCATGTGTTTTCCAGCCTGCTCCTGCTTACCCCTGGATTTCCCTGGCTTGACCTCTGCTTGTACTGGATTACCCTGCTCTCTACTGCCCTTGAACCCTGCTTACGGATACAACTTTGCTGACTTCTGTGAACCCTGGACTCTGGCTTACGAACATTACAATCCTGATCTCTATATCCCTGGACTCTAGCACACGGACACCACTATCCTTACTCTGAATCCCAAAGGCGTTGCAAGTATAACTAACCATCTCTCTACAGGCCCGGCAACGCCATACCAAACTCCGGGCACGCTCTCACTGCTGTGGGTGCGTGGTAAAACCCTTCCCACCTCAGTACTGGGGACTGGCCAGGTCTGCGGGCATACAGGCGTTACATTATGCACAGACCAACAAATGCAGACCCACCTGAGGTGGGTACAGGTGTTACTTTGGAGCATTTACAACTTGTAAGCAACCAGCTGACCACTATTTGCCAACAATTGGCTAATCTTCCATTCCAGGAAACTCCAGTGGCTCCCTCACCCCCTGTTGTTATGACTCATGCCAATGCGGGACCCCGTATTCCACCGCCTAACCGGTATAATGGGGACCCCCTCACTTGCCGCAGATTCCTAAACCAATGCGAGGTGCAATTCGAAATGTCTCCCTCTCAGTTTCCTACCGGCTGCTCTAAGGTGGCTTACATTTATACCTTGCTCACCGATGATGCCCTCGCTTGGGCTTCTCCCCTCTGGGAACATAAGAGTGAATTAACGCAAGATTAACCTAAATTTAGGCGTGAATTCCAGCAAGTATTTGACACTCCCACACGGCGCGAGACTGCCGCATTCTCTCTCTTTCATATTTCACAGGCTCGAAGATCTGCTGCCAAGTACGCGATCGAGTTCCGTACCCTCGCCGCGGAGACTCAATGGAATGACGAGGCACTCGCCGCCGCATACTGGCACGGTCTCTCTGAAACCTTGAAGGATGATCTTGCTACTCATGCCTGGCCTTCATCCCTGGAGGAGTTGATTACTCTCAGTATACGTATGGACCAGCGCACCCAGGAACGACGGCACGAGAGGCACTGTTCTCGTTCTCTTCCTTCCCCTGTTGTCTCTCACAGGTCGCCCTCTTCGCCTCTCCTGGCGTTGGACACCCAAGAGCCGATGCAAATCGGTAGTCAACAATTTCGGGCCGTGGAGAGAATGCGACGCCGTCAGAAGGGACTCTGTTTCTACTGTGGTTCTTCAAAACATCGCGTCCAGAACTGTTCCCTGAAGCCGGGAAACGGGAACACCCAGTAAAGGTAGAGGGGATTCTACTGGGTACTGTCTCTCCTTGCCCCTCTCTCCCTGAGGATCTCCCGAAGAAGTTTATGCTTCCCATTACTCTGGAGGGCCCAGAAATCCTACTGGAAGTAAAGGCTTTCATTCACTCTGGATCTGGTGGTTTTTCCTGGACCAGACCTTCGCCTCCGAGAACCCAATTCCTATGGTCAAGAGAAAAGCACCTATTGGTCTCGAGGCCATTGACGGTCGCCCGCTGCAGCCAGCATTTATCTGGGAGTCCATCCCTCTCACACTGACATTTGCAGACGGTCACAAAGAGGTAATAGTCTTTGATATCTTCCATTCTCCCACTGTTCAACTTATTTTAGGATTGCCTTGGCTTCAACTCCACAATCCGCGCATTGATTGGACCGGCACCATGCCTATCCAGTGGCCTCCTTCCGCTGAGTCTGCTTCCCTGGAGTCCCCTGTTGCAGTGCTTGCCGGCCTGGATTCCGTTCCTTCCAATCTCTCGATTCTTTTGACCATGTATCACGAATTCCTGGAGTCTTCAATAAGGTACAGGCTGAGATTCTACCTCCACATCGTCCATATGATTGTCCTATTGATTTAATTCCAGGAACCATTCTCCCGAAGTCGAAATCTTACCCGTTGTCTGTTCCTGAAACCGAGGCCATGACGTCTTACATCCAAGAAAAGTTGGAGAAAGGATTCATCTGCAATTCTACTTCCCCCACTGGGGCAGGCTTCTTCTTCGTGAAAAAGAAGGATGGATCATTAAGACCTTGTATCGACTTTCGCGGACTCAATAAAATCATGGTAAAGAATCGGTATCCCCTTCCCTTAATCTCTGAACTGTTCGATCGCCTCCAGGGAGCCTCTATCTTCTCCAAGCTTGATTTAAAAGGTGCCTATAATCTCATTCGCATACGGGAGGGAGATGAATGGAAAACCGCGTTTAATACGCGATCTGGACATTATGCGTATCTAGTAATGCCCCTTGGATTATGCAATGCTCCTGCCGTCTTCCAAGAGTTCATGAACGACATCTTCCGGGATGTATTGGGAACATTTGTTATCGTATACTTGGATGACATTCTCATTTTTTCGAAAAACCTAGAGGAACACATTCACCATACCAAACTCATGCTGTCTAGGCTCCGTGCTAACCGCCTTTACGCCAAGATGGAGAAATGTTTGTTCCACCAGACGTCTACTGCCTTTTTAGGCTATATTATCTCTAACCAAGGTTTTATGATGGACCCAGAGAAATTGAACTCTGTTCTCGACTGGCTGCTGCCAAATTCTCTCAAGGCCGTGCAGCGTTTTCTTGGTTTTGCCAATTATTACAGGAAATTCATCCGTAATTTTTCTTCCATTGCTCTCCCCATCACTGCTTTGACCAAAAAAGGTGCCGACCCCACGTCTTGGTCCTCCGAAGCCATTGACGAATTTGAATTTCTCAAAAAAGCCTTCGTCTCTGCACCCATCCTACGTCATCCTGATACCTCTCTTCCCTTCACTTTGGAAGTTGACGCCTCGGATGTGGGAGCCAGTGCAGTTCTTTCTCAGAGGTCTTCCCCCCCAAGAAAAACTCCATCCCTGCGGGTTTTTTTCTCGGAAATTCTCGTCTGCCGAGAGAAATTATGATGTTGGGAATCGTGAGCTACTGGCCATTAAATTTGCCCTTCAGGAGTGGAGGCATCTTTTGGAAGGTACCAAGGAACCTATTGCCATCCTCACCGACCACAAAAATTTGCTTTATATCGAGGGGCTTGTCGTTTAGGATCCCGCCAGGCCCGTAAGTCTCTTTTTTTTCCCGTTTCAACTATACCATTTCGTATATTCCAGGTACCAAAAATATCAGAGCGGACACTCTCTCTCGCCAGTTCTCCACGGAGAACGAAACCAATGAGTCCACGGAACCTATTCTTCCTGCCAAGTGCATAATCTCTGCCAATAATTTTGATGTTTTGGATGAAATCAACAAGGCCCAGGTTCACATTCCTAGCAGGTTCAGGATACCAGAGGGACGCCTGTACGCAGCTCCATGATATCGCCACAAGATCTTACTTTGGGGACATTCTTCTAGATCAGCCAGTCATCCAGGCTTCAAGAGGACAGCGGATCTGAATAAACAGACATTTTGGTGGCCTAAGATGAACAAGGACATTTTTTATTTCACTAGTGCTTGTCCGGTATGTGCCCAGAGTAAAACTGCCCATCATAAACCTTCTGGCCTTCTCGTGCCTCTTCCCATCCCGGAGCAGCCCTGGAAACACATCTCTATGGATTTCATCGTCGAACTTCCCAATTCCAAAGGAATGAATACCATTCTTGTCGTGGTAGACAGATTTTCTAAACACTCACACTTTATTCCCCTCAAGGGTCTTCCTAATTCTGCTACTTTGGCCGATATTTTTTCCAAAGAAATTTTCAGATTACATGGCGTTCCCATTTCAATTGTCTCTGACAGAGGTTCTGAATTCATCTCTAAGTTCTGGCGGGCGTTTTCCCAGAGACTCGGAATTTCTCTTCTTTTTTCTTCTGGATACCACCCTTAGACCAATGGTCAGACTGAAAGGATGAATCAAACCTTAGAGAAATATCTCAGATGTTTCGTCTCTGAGTCACAAGACAACTGGGTGGACCTGTTACCATGGGACGAATTTGCTATCAACTCGCTTAAGAATGAATCTAAACAAGAGCCTCCTTTTTTCATCAATTTTGGTTTTCATCCTAGCAGTCTTCCCCTCTCCTCCCCCCCTTCTGGCGTTCCCGCAGTGGACTCCCATGTTACGACCCTCCAGAATTCCTGGAAAAGGATCCTTAAATCCCTACACACTGCCGTCTCTAGGCAAAAAACTAAAGCGGATCGACGTCGCCAACCAGGTCCTTCATTTAAACCGGGTGACAGAGTGTGGTTGTCCTCAAAGAATATTAGGCTTAAAACTCCATCTCCAAAGTTGGCCCCAAGATTTCTGGGCCCTTTCAAGATAACGGAAAAGATCAATCCGGTCGACTACCGTCTAGCACTACCTCCCACCATGAGGATCCCTTCCATATTTCATGTGTCCCTACTCAAGCATTTTTTCCAGAGCTCGCACTTTCCAGATCCTTCCCGTAAACCCAACCCAGTGTCTACCCTAGGACAACAAGAGTACAAAATTCACTCTTTAATCGACTCTCGTTGGTCAAGAAAGAAGCTTCAGTTCCTCGTCCACTGGAAGGGGTATGGCCCAGAGGAGCGTTCATGGATTCCAGCACGTCACATCCATGTTCCTAAACTTCTTCAGCAGTTCCATCTAAAATTTCCCCAGAAGCTGTGGTTGGATCGTTCAGAGATCGATCCTCAAGGGGGGGATACTGTGACGCTTCAGGGGATTCCTTCCCCTCCATGTGTCCCTGATGTTCCGCTCCTGCCTGCCTCTCCTGTCCCTTCCTTGCCTTCCCCTGCTATTCTCCCTTCCGCCTCCCATGTTTGCCCCTCTGCGGCAGCCTCTGACTCCCTCTCGGCATCTGCGCGCGCACCCCGCAAGACGTGCGCGCTTTCCAGGCTTCCCGTTCCCCGTTGCAAGGATCCCCACTCACGGCTCCCCTCGGTCCCCGTGCCATCTCCCTTACCTCCTGCGTTCTCCCCTCCTGTCCTTCCTCCATCTTCGGCGGGTGTCCCCGCGGCTCGGCACTCCGTGCGCCTCGTGACGCAGCCTGTGCGCGCGCACTCTAACTTTACAGAGGGCATGCGCACACGCTCCTCTTATAGGCTCTCTCAGACCCCTGGCTCCTCCTCTCACAATCTACAGGCTATCTCCCTCACTGGTTCACCTGTCTCCTCCTCTCCTCCTCTTCACCTATCCCTGCTGTCTCCCACTTCTCCCTCTGCTCCTCCTCTCTCTCCCATTGGTGTCCCCTCCTTTATAACCCCTGTCTGTCCTTTCTCTCATTGCTCTGCATAGTTCTTTGTAACATCTGTGTGTGCAGTCCTATGCTTGGCTCTCCTGTGTTTTCCAGCCTCTGTTCCTGCTCCTGCTTACCCCTGGCTTGACCTCTGCTTGTACTGGATTACCCTGCTCTCTACTGCCCTTGAACCCTGCTTACGGATACGATGTTGCTGACTTCTGTGAACTCTGGACTCTGGCTTACGAACATTATGATCCTGATCTCTATATCCCTGGACTCTGGCACATGGACACCACTATCCTTACTCTGAATCCCAAAGGCTTTGCAAGTATAACTAACCATCTCTCTACAGGCCCGGCAACGCCATACCACACTCCGGGCACGCCCTCACTGCTGTGGGTGCGTGGTAAAACCCTTCCCACCTCAGTACTGGGGACTGGCCAGGTCTGCGGGCATATAGGTGTTACACCTGCTCTCTATACAAAAGCCCACAGTGCCATGAATACCGATCTGACCAACTGTCCGAGGCAGACTCGGCGCCCGGAGTCTCTTGCCCTCCAAGCTGGGATCAGATCTCACCACACCCCTAAACTGTGTCCCTAATTCTGGCCACCCACCCTTAGTCTCTAAGTCGGGGGGAACAGGAACAGGTAAAGGGAAAGATGTCAGTACACTGTCATGACTCAGTCTGGCTTACATGCCTTGTCTCCTCAGAGACTCCCGGAACAGTTGGCCGCAAATGCAGGGGGACGGTGACATCCACAGATGCAACTCCTGAACTCTGGCTTCTGGTAATCGCTGCAACAGGAGCCAGCTCCGCCGTAAAACACAAGTAACATGCCCCAGGTCATTACCAAGGAGAACCTTGGTATCTAACCTGGGCAATACCCCCACCTCCCTCATGCCACATCCGGCACCCCAATCCAGGAATACCATTGCAACTTGGATGGACAGCGGTCGTCCATCTGGCATGGTCACCTGCATCCCTGTGCCCAGAAGCAGATCCTCTGGCCAGACCATATTAGACCGGACCTGAGTAACAGTGGCACCGGAGTTGAGCAAGCTGGCTGCTTGGTGATCTCAGATGGTCACTGGGCATAAATGCTTTTGCCAGAGATCGTTGGATTGCGGCCCGACTGGCGCAATCTGATGTCCCCCCATCTCTGCTGCTGTAGTGAAGGCTGTAGGTACAGGATCCTCCGTTAGCTCTCTCGCTGGACTGGCTGGATGGCTGTACAAGGCTCCTCTGTATGTGCCTGTTGCACACGGGCAACCGGCCTCACAGCAGGAGAGCATTGCCCCTGATGGGCTCACCGGACCTCAGACTGTCCGGAAAGTTTGGCTTGATATGCCCTGTTTTGTTGCATTGATAGTACCGCCTCTCGTGCTCAAACTTTGCAGCTTTGGGTGCGATTCACCCGGATGCAGCCTTGCTCCCCCACTGCGGCATGCTCTTGGCTCCCTTGGATGTGGCTGTGTCCTGGGTAGCCCCTTTTTACCACATCAATTTTTGACTGGTGACAAATTCATCAGCCATCTGTAAGGATCGGCGTTAGGTCCTGTCCCCGTCTTGACACAGGTGAAGCATTGCAGACCAGGGGGCTACCCACAGGTGCCCTGCCGCCCGACTCAGGAGTACCTCCAGGTTCAGGCTTAGGCCTTGCCCCCACGTCTCACTCCGTGAGGACACGGGTGATGCACCATGCCGCGTCATGAGGAGCACACGAGGGGTTGATCCCCACTGATCTCGGATCACCTGCACCTGCGACCTAACTCCGCCCCCATCTACCATGTGGTGGATTGATTCTAGTGGGCAGTACTCCCTATACCTGCCTGCAGCTCATTGGTCTAACCTTCTTTATATGCTCAGCCAGCACTCCGGCATATTGGCTGAACATCAGACTTCATTGTGTAAGTTCTTACTGCAATCTCTGCCTCCATG
Source organism: Ascaphus truei (assembly GCF_040206685.1). Taxonomy (NCBI): domain Eukaryota; kingdom Metazoa; phylum Chordata; class Amphibia; order Anura; family Ascaphidae; genus Ascaphus; species Ascaphus truei. The sequence goes on from NC_134489.1 coordinate 15,246,090, forward strand.
TGTTGTACCTTGTATCCGCAGTTCTTGTTTCGTTACTTGTCTGACCTTGGCTTGTACCTGGACCCCGACCATCTCCGCTCCTGTCCACGGCAAGTACTTACGATGATCCACGTCTCTCCAGCCCCTGACCACGGCAAGCACCTTCGACGTTCCGCACCTCTCTGACCCCTGACCCCGGCTAGTACCTACGACAATCCATACCTCTCCAATCCCGACCTGGCTAATGACAACCAATCTGCACTCCGGACACGCTCACGCTGGAGGTCCGTTTATTCAATCCCCACGTCAGCCTCATGGTCACGTCCTGTGTGTGGTGAGCACTCCGTTACACCATCTTAGCAGCTTCCACATAGGTTTTTGGTTTGAGGTCAAAGACCCATTCCCTCACGTCCGAGGGACACTGCTGCCAGAATTGTTCCTGAAAGATCAAGTCCAGTAACGAGTGGTACTTTGTAGCACCATACCCCTCCACCCACTGAGTTCCATGTAAAACTAGGTGGGACGCAAACCACATGTAAGAGTCCCGGTGGCGTTTTTCCTTTTGAGCGGAACATGCCTCTGTAAGTTTCTGGGGTGAGGGCATATTGGGTGAGTTACAGGGCTTTCACTTGTCTGTAATCATTGCCATCCTCGACGGGAATAGCCTGAAGGGTCTAATTGGCAGCGCCGGACAATAAAGGGTTTAGACTCAAAACCCAGTCCTGTTCTGGCACCGTATATCTGTGACACTGGGTCTCAAAGTTTTTTAAGAATCCATCAATTATATCGGTGCCAACCACAAATTTGCAAAAGCTGTGGTGGTACATTCGGGGGGTGGCTTACTCCCCGTTAACAAGTTGGGAGTGCGGGACAGAGGTCCCTTTTGCGGCTGCAAGCAGCCGGACTCTTTTATCCAGGGTAGACCCCTCTCCCCATGAAGCAAGGAGTGCAGAGATTCCAGGGGTGTAGAGTCCGTTAGCCACTGGGGCTACCGCTGCTGCACTCCCCAAAACTAATCCCCCAACAAGATCCATGTTGATGCCCACTCCCTCCCCATGTTCTTCCACTACCACCGGGGCTGGAATAACCTCCTGTGCCCTGGGCTGGCTTGTGACCACTGAACTGCAGCGGTGGGTATGTCCCCTTCGGGTGAAGCAATATGTGCTTCGTGAGCTTCTAAGTCCTCCTCAAGCAAAGTTTTTGACCGTCCGTCGGTACTCCGTAGCTCTCACATCGGGTAACAATCTTGGCTTGGTCCCATGACCGGTACCGACCTGAACGTCTGTCCATGTTCGCCTGATGGCACTAAACTAAGTGACAATGACAACCTGTGCTTTCTCTGCTTTATAAAATGTGGGTACGTTACCACTTGGTTTGTGAGCTCGCAATCTTCAAGTCTCCTATGTTATAAGACCCCGCAGGATTTTACAACATAGGCTAAATGATCCCACCTCGGACCACCAGAAAGAAGCCTGTTATGAGAGACCGGGTCTTTTAGCACCTTAATACCGGGATCATATCAATGAGCAAACCCAAGGAGTAAAACAAATTGCATTTATTCCTTTGAAACAGACATACACACAATGAATTACAATATGCAGAAGAAAACACACTTACTGGGCGTCTGGGCAACAAAACGAATCTTTCCTATTTAAAATAGCTCAGAAATCAATGTCTTTAAAAGTCCTATCAATGACCGGGATGTTCCCCGCAAAAGTCCTGGAACTCAATTCGGCTTGCAATTCCTGACGCCACCACTCTTACCACTCTGGAGGTGCTGAAATCCCTTGACAGGGAGAGAGTACCTGGTACTCTTTTTGGCCTGTAGTTCCAGCCACAACCACTACGTCTCTTTTCAGAACTTGGCTCCTGAAAAATTTCTTGCCTTGAAATTTCTGAAGCCGGCTCATGTCTATTTCTCTCAGAGCATTTCTCTCAGAGCATCTTTTGGTCAGTTCAAATCTGCAGCTGCTGTCTTGGTGCTTAAAATCTCTCTTATAGGATTTTCAGTCCCATTCACAAAATGCTCCAGCCAATCAGCGTGTGGGAATTTTTCTACCAGCCTATCACAGATTTGCCGGTACTCTGAAGCCGGGCGGGCACTGATTTCAATTCTGTTAAGGGGCATGCGCCAACCTGGCACCTCTGTCACTTAGCATATTGAATCCCCCGTTGTGCCAGGCTCCTCAGATTCTGGGGATCGGCAAATAGTTGCCGGATAGTCCTTATTCATGTCAGGACGTGGGTACTTAAGTGTAACTCCGGTACTCCGCCCGCACTAACACCTTGGCATCTCTGAGACTTTCAAGTCCGGGACCCGAGCAGAAACAGTGGCACCAAGCCTGGTGGCTATCTGGTCTCTCTGAGCCAAAGACTTGGAAATTCCCCAGTTCATACACAGGGCATAAACATATATACCGTTATGCACCAAGTTAATACAAATCTCACAAAATTCTTCTGTCCCTCATCCTCTAGGATCTATTGAAAAGACGTTCATTTTCAGAGCTCCTAAACCTTCCTATAAGAAGTTTCATAACAAGTTGCTTCAAATTATGCTTAGGTTCATTTTCAGAGTTGCTTCAATTGTACCGAAGCTGGACTTAGAAATAATTTCACTCCCGCAACCTTATACATGGTTGGAGAAACCCCGAATTCCTATTCTGGGTCGGGGGTTTGGGGGCATATACCGTGGGGGACTCCCCCTAAACCAGGGACTCCTGACTATACCCAGGATACACAAATCCCTATGACCCATTTTACCTTTCTTGTCTGTGCTGAAGCAGGGACTCCTGGCAGTGAGCTGCAAGAAAGTTTTCAGGGTAGGATTTTGACCAGAGCATTGTGCTTCAAGGTATCTGAGAATCTGACCTGATTCCCGGCTACCTTTTTGGGGTATCAACCCTGCTACATAGTCACAATCTGAAAAGACTTTCTCCACAAAACCTACCCTGAAACTCATAGCCTAGCAATCTCTGCTTGCTGGCACTCCTGGAAATGCAAAAACACAGAAATTATTTACTGACGCATATTTTCATACAAGGCATAGCAGTACATACCAGACAGCCAGGCCCAAGAGCTTACACTCTAGGACCCCACAACATGACTCAAGGGCAACCAAGTGGGCTTGACCTTTATTAGTGAGCCTGGTTACCCCCTCGCCATTACACAAACCGAACGGATAAACGATGGGTAGAGCTAGAGAATTTGATTTGCTCCCCATATGCAATTAAAAATCTCTTCTGGCTTAACAAAAAAAATCTAATCCAGCTGGGATCTACAAGAATCCAGTGATATATTATTCCTGTAATTTCTGGAACTCTCTTAAATACAGGCTCCAGTAAACAAACCTCCTTTCCCCCATGCGACCTCTGTTTACTGACTCCCTTCCTTTTTATTTGAGTAACAAACAAACCAACCCTTGGACTGACAAAGGTCTCTTGAGAGTCAGCGATATTCTTATCCAGGGAAGGTCCCCTCCTTTGCTTCTTTACAATCTAGTCATGCTATTCCCACCTCTGAATTTTTTAAATTTCTCTAGATCAGACACTATATTCAATCTATCTACAAATCAAATCAATCCTACGATCTTACTTTGTTCCAGGATTGGTGTTTGCACCAATCCCTTACAAAGGGTATTATCTCCACGCTATATCACAGGGGTGGGGAACGTCTGGCCCCATTTGGTCCGGCCCCCGTGCGGCCCTGCCCGTTATATTAAAAAAATTATAATAAAAAAAATAAATAAAATGGCAGCGATTCCGCATGCGCAGAGCCGAGGTCCAGCAGGGCAAGCAGGGTGTCCGGCCTGCTGCCTGTGAGCCCGCTCC
>NC_134489.1:15574895-15704895 GCF_040206685.1 Ascaphus truei
TGCCATGGGCCGCGTGGACCACTCCCCACCCAAATGCCACCCCCACACCACAAACATCCCGGGCAACGCCGGGGCTCTCAGCTAGTATATATATATATGTAACCCATGTTCCCCCCTCCCCCCCCCCCCCCCAGTCGCAGACAGGACCCCTAGGGTGTAGTGAGGGCTGGTTACATGTATGTGGGTGGTGCGTACCTGTGAGGAACAGGAGGGCCTGAGTCACCCGCGGTCGTATTGGGGATACAGGGACAGGCTTCTGGGGTATATGCCTCCATCTTATCTAGCAGTATTGGTGCAACGCCTCCATTTCTGGCGAGACTTAAGGAATAAGGTGAAATCCTCCCAGAGAAGCCCTGGTCCCAGGACGAGAGATTTCAGTCTCACACACAGTCTTTGATAAAAGCAGCAATGTCTCTTTATTCTTTCTGTAGCAGAACACAGCAGATCGTACACAGCAGTTCATACACAGCAGTGCATACACAGCAGTGCTTCCAAATGTACACAGGGTCTTTTCCTCCTCTCCTTCTCCTCCAGGCTGTACCCCTGCAGAATGGGCTATATGGGGCTTCAATACCCCTGACACCCACCCCAAGGGTATATCCTCTGGGTGAGGCAAGATCCCCCCCTCACCCCCTGAGCAGGGTGAGGGGCATTGGTCCACCGCCTATAGTTCTATCCGCTCTACTCAGGCTGGGCCTGAGTTTCTCCTCCAAGCACAGTTGTCACTCTAAACATGATCTCTCAGGTCAGACTCTCCAGCACTCTCTGCTCCCAGGACATAACTGCTTGTCACTTACAGGAACAGGCAGGACTAAGTTTAGTCAGCCCCACCCCTCATGATGTCAGCAGGCCCTCCCCTGTGTCTCATGCCTGCACACAGAGTCAGGGGCCTACCTCCATCAATCAACGCAGGGCTCGAAGCGGGGGGGAAACCCATGATAACTACTGGCGGCCTGCCCTTAGCAGGACTTACACCAGTAGGAGAAAGATATATAGCCCCCATTTCTTACCGGGGCCACATATATATATATATTTTTTTTCTGCTTTCCTAACCTCTGTTTTAGCCATAGATTCCTTTGTAAACCAATATTGCTGACCTGAGGAAGAGAGGAGAACTCTCGAAAGCTTGTCATATGATTTATAGTCCAAATAAAAAAGGTATCACCAAATATTGATGTACACAGACACATTATATATATATATATATATATATATATATATATATATATATATATATATATATATATATATATATATATATATATATAATGTGTCTGTGTACATCAATATTTGGTGATACCTTTTTTATTTGGACTATAAATCATATGACAAGCTTTCGAGAGTGTACACGAGAGTGTACAGAGTATCGGAAACGTTTCTTCTTCTCCTTTATCTTCTTCCAGGTCATCAAAATGACTTGTGTCAATGTCGCTAGTTAGATCAGGCACAACAATATATATATATAATGTGTCTGTGTACATCAATATTTGGTGATACCTTTTTTATTTGGACTATAAATCATATGACAAGCTTTCGAGAGTTCTCCTCTCTTCCTCAGGTCAGCAATATTGGTTTACAAAGGAATCTATGGCTAAAACAGAGGTTAGGAAAGCAGAAAAAACCCCAGATATGTGGATAAGGTACGTGAGAAAGGGATGTCTGAAGACATTGGAAGAGTAATAAAATGGTGACAAGGAACAGCATGGAGGGGGAAGGAGATGCTGTGGGGCGGGGGGGTGGTGGAATGTGGATAAGAATATTGGCAGAGAGGCAGGCAGGATAATTACAAACAAATGTGATAGTGTGTGAGAAAACCCCATATCCGCATTATGTCCTCTTGTTTTGGTGTCAAAGAGTCTTATCATTCTGAGTTCAAATGTTTTCCGTTCTTGGGTGCGTTTAAACATTCCATTGAGGATTTTGATTTTTAAATAATTTATGGAGTGATCTGGTTGTTAGAAATGATGTCCTACTGGTGAGCAGTATCTTCCTTCTTCGTGTTGTTGTATAGAGTGCCTGTGTATATTCATTTTGCCTTGAAGTTTTGGGCTGGTTTCACCAATGTAGCATCCTTGGTCACATATGTAATAAAAATACATACATACAGTTGCTTAGTGGCTAACTGCTAAGGTAATGAAAGGGTTAAATACCAGAGCCCAGTTTATTTGGGGTATAGGGGGTTGGTGAAGTGGTATTTGTTCCGTGGTGGGTGTTAATGCCTACCGCGAGGGTTGTGGGAGGAGTTAACCCTTTGATTACCATAGCGGTTACTACCGCTAAGGTAATGAAGGGGTTTACCCCTCCAGCTACCCACCCGGTAGGAATAAACACCCACCACAGGCCAAATATCCCCTTCATCCACCCCTTTTACCCCCAATAAACATTAAAACACAATACAGTACAAACACCAGTACTAGCCAATGACCCATTGAATGCCATGTGTGGTTACCTATATCCTCAATGGGAGCAAGGATAACCCCAATAGCAATGAATTTGCACCCTACAACCCCCCTCTACCCACAACCCCCCCCAACCTTAAAACACATACAGTAATGTGCCTGCAGCACATCTCAAAGTAGCACATTGTAAAATCCGTCTTTGAATCATGTCTCATCCAACCCTTAATTAAATTAAGCTTTCACACCTAGGCAGGGAACACCCTGTGTATGATAAACATTTGTTTGAATGGCCGCACATGTGCTAATTAAGCAGGCTGAACTTAATTGTCAGGTGATTTGTTAGGCCCATATAGCGGAAGGTATAAGGGCGCTTTTAGGGACTCTGCTCTTAATACTTATACTATAACCACTTTCATAATTGACTGAAGGTAAAGGGCGCATTTAGGGACTTTTTCTCCTCAGGTACATTAAGCAGTGTATCGATCAGTAGCATACTAGCCTGCATTCATCTCATCTGTGCTGGGATTTGCAGGGTTTTTACTTACTGCTGCTACCACAGCATCAGAATCCAATCGGCAGTAGGATCAATTGTACAGGATACTATAGTGCATTTGGTTGTGAGCATAACAGTTCTTCAGTGCTATTTGAGTTCAGCTGATCATTCATTATCACACCAGTGCACCAGCCTGTCACAATATGGGTACATGCTTACACAAACAGCACACTCTACAGATGTTATGAGTGACCAGTATACAGGAGGGCCCCTGGTAAATGGCGGGTTCCGTTTCAGGGGCTCGCCGTATAGTTAAAATCGCTGGAAGGCGGATCCGACGATTTTCAGTTCTGCGCATGCGCAAACCGGCATTTTTGCCGTTCTGCGCATGCGCGACCTGGTCTGCGCGCGCAACCGCCCGTTCTGCGCATGCGCGACGGGTGCAACTGCCCGTTCTACGTTGTGCGATTTAGGATTCAACATGGCGACCCCCTTCTCGGTGCCGCCGTATCGGCGGATCGCCGAAAAGCGGAGCGCCGAAAAGCGGAGCGCCGAGAAGCGGGGCCCTGCTGTATTTAGTATTCACCAGGTCCTTTTACATATTAATTGTATATAACAAGAGACAGGGGTGCCCAATGCTACATCCAATTGACAAAACATATATGGTAAAAAGTATAATACTTCAATAATAATAATAAATACTTGGTTATTTAGTTAACCCTTTGGCCAAAGCGTCATAAGCCTGCATATTTATCGCTGATCATACTGCTAACTTTGTACCATTTGAGGTAGTTTGGTTCACATTTAGTGAATAGTGGAAAATATTGCAAATCTGAGGTATATTACCCAGACAGTGCAAGTGAAGGGACATATTAACCCTTTCACCACATTGAGGTATCCTGGACTTCAGCATTATAAGTTTTTATTACAGGATACGACTTTGTGTTTAATATTCGTTTTAATCACCATTATTTTAAAGGATAATAATAAAGTTACATGTTTTTAATATTACCACAATACAACCATGTTTTTGACGGAGTGTCCAAACTGGGTTATTTTCCGTTTTGTGTACAGTAGTAGTTACTTACCCAGAGAGCACCGTCATGATAACTATACTTTAAGCAGTTGCGGGGGTGCCCCTCTTCATGCTAGGCCCATATAACAGATGACGAGTGTATCAAAAGAGGTACACAAAAAGAATCCCTTTGTAGGCGCACCGCAGACCATTATAGAATAAATGTGGTCAGGGGAAAAAAAAGGTGTTTTAGCAAAATAATAAATATTTTAATCAAATTGGTGATTATGTAATAAAAATAGCAAATATTAAAGGATGGTATTTACTATGTTAAAAGACACTCATTGTGTCACAAAGGTGGGTCCAGGGGAACTACTCTGGGCCCGTCAGCAGATATAGCCTGTGTTACTTCACTGTAATGCCTTAGATGTTAAGCACATATCAAGTATATCCCAGTATATGTCCTAAAGTGAATGTTAATCACTCTAACTGTGACACCTAGTGGTGCTGGGATATTTTGTACCCAATGCCTACAGCATCATGTAAATATGCCTCTATATTCTGATGTTACCACTAACAGTATGTGGCCTCACGAGTATGTGCACGGTTAGGATCCACCGTGCATGTATCAACAGTGTGTGGAGGGTCCTCGGCTACTGAGTCAGCCTGGCTTGGTAAGTGTCGCTCTGGTGCAAATTCAGAGATGCATCAACAGTATGTAGCTACCTAAATTTGGTCATATGTATAGTGTCTCAGCAATTATGGGGTTAATACCCACTATACCTATGGAGGTGTTGCTCCGTGTATTCCTACTGGGCACATAGACACACTGTAGTTTAGAGCTAGTATCAAGCTTGTTACTTGGTTCTATGATGTCTATATTCACTTTAGTGTGTATGGCTACACTTGAAATCAAGCTGTGGTGATCTATTGCAAGAGCTATTGTTGTTATGCCAAATTCGGCTGCCGTGTTTGCCGTGTCGCCCCTCGCGCCCCTGAATTCTTGTTCCGTAGACCCCGTGTACAAATACTTGAATCTCGGGGAATACTGTATGCAGTTTGTGTTATTGGAAATGGCACAGTTTTAAGGTGAGTCTGCAGTGTCCATAGCTAATTCAACACCCCGGAAGAAGTCGCAAGTAAGCGACGAAACATGCAGCATGTCGGGTCTCTGCCGATATAATTGATTAAAAACTTCTACAGCAGATTAGAACTTAGCTCTATGTTTTCACTGTTGCATTACACACGTTGTAAATACCAGCCTCTAGTCTCTTACATGGACCTCCGATTTGATACACCCATTTAAAGAGGTGTTAGCTCTGTTTTTAGCAGGGCTGTGCCACAAACAGATATACACTTTCCCAAACCACAAACGGAAAGTCTGCCCCTCTCTAGCTTCTATGTGCCTCTGATCCCCAAACAATAGTAATATCACCTGGTAAACCGGCACACTGTGGGACTGCCTCCCGCTACTATTACAAATGCGGAGCTTCACTGATTGTCATAACAATATAACCATGACTGCATGGATAACAAACCACCAGGTTTGCTGATTGAACTTAGCATTACTTTATTGAATTAGCTATGGACACTGCAGACTCACCTTAAAACTGTGCCATTTCCAATAACACAAACTGCATACAGTATTCCCCGAGATTCAAGTATTTGTACACGGGGTCTACGGAACAAGAATTCAGGGGCGCGAGGGGCGACACGGCAAACACGGCAGCCGAATTTGGCATAACAACAATAGCTCTTGCAATAGATCACCACAGCTTGATTTCAAGTGTAGCCATACACACTAAAGTGAATATAGACATCATAGAACCAAGTAACAAGCTTGATACTAGCTCTAAACTACAGTGTGTCTATGTGCCCAGTAGGAATACACGGAGCAACACCTCCATAGGTATAGTGGGTATTAACCCCATAATTGCTGAGACACTATACATATGACCAAATTTAGGTAGCTACATACTGTTGATGCATCTCTGAATTTGCACCAGAGCGACACTTACCAAGCCAGGCTGACTCAGTAGCCGAGGACCCTCCACACACTGTTGATACATGCACGGTGGATCCTAACCGTGCACATACTCGTGAGGCCACATACTGTTAGTGGTAACATCAGAATATAGAGGCATATTTACATGATGCTGTAGGCATTGGGTACAAAATATCCCAGCACCACTAGGTGTCACAGTTAGAGTGATTAACATTCACTTTAGGACATATACTGGGATATACTTGATATGTGCTTAACATCTAAGGCATTACAGTGAAGTAACACAGGCTATATCTGCTGACGGGCCCAGAGTAGTTCCCCTGGACCCACCTTTGTGACACAATGAGTGTCTTTTAACATAGTAAATACCATCCTTTAATATTTGCTATTTTTATTACATAATCACCAATTTGATTAAAATATTTATTATTTTGCTAAAACACCTTTTTTTTCCCCTGACCACATTTATTCTATAATGGTCTGCGGTGTGCCTACAAAGGGATTCTTTTTGTGTACCTCTTTTGATACACTCGTCATCTGTTTATGATCCACTCCCTAGGCAGCACGCACCAACCAACAAGGGGTTTATGAGCGAGGTTTCTATCTATAGCTATCTAGGCCCATATAACCCCAGATAGAACAGCGTTAGTCTGCCTGCAGCACATCTCCAAGTAGCAAATTGTAAGTAACTGAAGTTTGTAAGGAAGTTCAAAAGAAGTGAAGAAGTGGACAACACCTACTGGCCCTGATTCCTGCATTTCATCTATGCTGGAAAGGAGGATATCATCTATCCTAAACTGCACATCTCAGCACTTAACTAATGCTGTGATGTCGCCTTTACTATTTATATTTGCTATGACCTCACTTCTCAAATTATGCACTTCTTTCCACCAGCTTCCTTATGTCTCTAACTCTATTCATATATCTCCATCTCTCCTTCCTTCACCACTTCTCAGTTCACATGAACTCCTTTCTTACCTGCGCCCTCTGACCCTACATAGCTATATTGCCTGCACTAAATCACACCCCTACAAATGACCCTCACACATATTCTTTCTATCCATGCTTCTCCTCTTTGCTTCTGGGGATCTCTCCTAATCCTGGTCCCTGCCTTATTTCTACATGCTCTCGTCCTCGCCTGCCAAATGCAACATCTACTCCTTCTGGTGTCAACCCCTCCAACCTCATACCCATCCCCTGCTACCCTCCCTCATGTCTCCCTTTCTCCTGCGCCCTTTGGAATGCTCGCTCCCTTTCTAACAAGTTCCTCTCTGTGCATGACTTCTTTCTCTCTCACTCTCTGCTCCTATTTGCTATAACTGAGACCTGGCTCACTCAGTCTGACTCTGCACTGGAAGCTGCCCTCTCTTACGGTGGCCTTTATTTCTCCCATACTCCGCAACCTGATGGCAGAGGTGGAGGTGTGGGGCTCCTGCTCTCCTCTCTCTGCTGTTACCGAACCATTCCTACTTCTCCATCTCTTGCTTTTCCCTCCTTTGAGGCTCACACTGTCCAGATCTTCTCTCCTCTCCCTGTCCACGTGGTCATCTATCACCCACCTACCTCTACACATACCCCTTCTGCCTTTATCTCTCACTTTGAATTCTCTTTCTTTCTCCTCAGACTCCCCTGTTCTTCTCCTTGGGGACTTCAATTGCCACATTGATGACACTTCTCTCCCATGGGCTTCCCGCTTCCTCTCTCTAACCTCTTCTTTTGGCCTTCAACAGTGGACTGCAGCTGGCACCCAGAAGGATGGCCACTACCTAGACCTAGTTTTCACGAAAAACTTCCCTCTCTCCGATTTCTCCATTTCCACTTTTCCTGACCCTGTACCATAACAGAGGTGGTGGGTAGAACAGGAACTGAGTGTGAGTTCTGGATCACCGGTTTGAGTAGCAAAACATGGAAGCCCGACGGAATCCTCATGGACAGGGGCAAGGACAACCGATTAGCGACTGGATTAATTTTTTCAGAAATGGTGAATGGACCGAGGAATCTAGGCATAAACTTAATCGACGGGACCTTCAGCCTTATATTTTTTGAGGACAACCAGACTTTGTCGCCAAGCCTGAATATAGGAGCTTGTCTGCGATGGCGATCAGCTTGATGTTTTTGCCTCTCAACGGCTGACTTAATATTACTTTGGGTCCTTTTCCAAAGAATTTTAAGTTCCTTGATCCTATCATCATCGGCTGAGACCCCAGAGGTAGCAACTGCAAGAGGAAGAGTAGCGGGATGGAACCCATAATTAATTAAAAAAGGTGATTCTGTGGTAGATTCACTACGTACAGTAGATTATTATGTGCAAATTCTGTACAAGGAAGAAGCTCCGACCTTTCGTCCTGGGAATCGGACACAAAGCACCGAATAAATTGTTCAAAAGACTGATTGTTCCTCTCCGTCTGACCATTAGTTTGCGGGTGGTACCCAGAAGAAAAATGAAGTGATATGCCCAACTGAAGACAAAAAGAGCGCCAAAATTTAGATACGAACTGTGATACTCTGTCAGATACGATCACTGCCGGAATTCCGTGAAGGCGAAAGATCTCCTTGATGAATACCTCGGCACGTTTGGGAGAACTAGGCATTTGAGCGGCACAAAATGTGATTGCTTGGAGAACCGATCTACTACTACAAGAATAGTATTCATACCCTTAAATACTGGTAAATCCACCACAAAATCCATGGACAAGTGTGTCCATGGCCGAACAAAAACAGGCAATGGCTGAAGTAGAGGGTAGAAATCATCAAGAAGCGCAAATCATGTGGAATACAAAAGAAGACAACAAACTTATGGTGCAGTATTGTGTGAATTCGGTGTGTTAAATGGCACGGTTAAATGTTCAGAATACTCACAAACGTGAGAGGCAAGTAGGCATGTAAAGGTTTCTTTAACCCGTGAGATGAAGCCTAGTAATTTTACTAGGCTTCATCTCACGGGTTAAAGAAGCCTTTACATGCCTACTTACCTCTCACGTTTGTGAGTATTCTGAACATTTAACCGTGCCATTTAACACACCGAATTCACACAATACTGCACCATAAGTTTGTTGTCTTCTTTTGTATTCCACATGATTTGCGCTTCTTGATGATTTCTACCCTTCACTTGTCCACGAGGATTGAAAAGAGCAGTCCTGCATCAGGTCACAGCGGCATATATCACACGTGGTTGTATAAGTATCACTACGAATTCTCTTATTTTATGTATTACACTGTGGGTTTATTTGATGTTTATTTAAACCATATACACTGAGCGCCACCCTTTGATAAGTTTTTGTACACAATGGCTGAAGTAGACCAGCAGTGAGGTTTCTGGAAGTCTTAGTCCTGGCACAAGTTGGGCACGCAAGTACAAAGTCCTTAACATCCATGGAGATGAGATCCAATGTCCTTTTTGCCCCGGGATGACCCTCCGATTTGGAAGAATGTCCCCACTCCAGGACCTGTTGCGCAAAGGATGAGAAGTAAACAGGCGACCCTCATGAACCGTGAGATGGTCAGGAATCTGATTTTGTTAATGAACGATATCCTTTAGGGCTTCAAAGTTGGTGGACAAAAAATGAGTTTAGATGGAAGAATAGATTTGAGTTGGTCCTCTGAATTATCCTCAAGCGAAAACTGGGGAGAGAGAGCATCTGCCTTGACATTTTTTGTCCCTGGAAGATAGGAAATAATAAAGTTGAACCTTGAAAAGAAGAGTGATCATCTGGCTTAACGGGCTCCCAGGTGACGTGCTCCCTCGATGTACAACAAATTCTTGTGATCCGTAAGAATTGCTATAGGCACTTAAGTTCCCTCTAGAAGGTGTCTCCATTCTTCCAAGTCAAGTTTCATGGTGTGATGGTCTAGGGGTGCCAAGCAAGTAATAAATGGGTCATCCCCATTAGGCACCCCCTTCAACCATCTGGGAAGTGAGGGGTTAACCAGAAATGTACCTATAGTATACATGTTCCCCTGCTTCACAACCCAAATGTATTCCCCTGATTACATGTATTTTTCCCATTACAGTGTATGCACTAAACACATACACTGGGATCAGGTCGGGAGGGAAAGGGTGAATTGTATTAACATGTTTATGGCCCTTTGTTCCCATTCCCGCCTTTTCAATCACCATTTGCAGCCGTCCCATAGGTCGCCATTGGAGCTCCATGCAAGTCTATGGAGAATGGAGAATGGAGTAATGTCTTTCAATGGGGATTCCTCGAGTCCGACCTCCAAGAACGAGTTGGCTGACGGCCAAACCGCAAACCCGAAAGTGGATACAATTTCAATAAACAGCTTTTGATCACTCAATTGGCGTGGGAACTTGGTCACGGCCAAGTTCATCCCTATGAAAATTGTAACTCCGGTTCTAGGGCAGATAGCGGTTTAATTCTTTTTGCCCCTAGCTCAGGGGGACCCCCTTACTCGACCCCAACAGGGTCAGACGGAAAATGGCCACGGGAAAGGGTCGTGGCCGCTACGAGGGTCGCCCCATTGACGGAGAAAAGTTGCGTGGCTTTAAAACACTAAGTCCAAAAGTGTGAAAAGTGAAACATAAAATAAGGAAAAAAAATGCTTACAAGGAAAAAAAAACATATTAGAGATACAGAACGGGATATGACTAATACATATTAAATGGCATAAAAACGTATCAGCAGGAGACATATAAATGCTGAGGAGTGGTGAAGTTAGTAAAGGGACCAGTGTCTATATCCTCATTTAACCCTTTAGGTGAGAGGGAGCCAAGCTTATAAATCCAGAATGTCTCCTAATAGGAGAGACTCTTGATTCTGTCACCTCCTCTCCTCTTCCTAGGGATAATTTTAATTCCCTTGAACATCAATTTAGTAGGATCCTTATTGTGATGTGACGCGAAATGACGTGATAAACTGTGTTTCTCATATCCAATCTTAATGTTTCTAATATGCTCCTGAATTCGTACTTTTAAGCATCGTCTGCTGATGTGCCTCTGATGTCTCTGCTGAAAAGCCATGCTGTGATCCATTAGTTCCAGTGTGGTAACCCTACCCACTCATTGCCTGTATTTTTTTACATTGATGTACGCAGAACTTTAATATTTTAATAGATTAATATATCTTTTTATACTTCACTATATACGTTGTGCACTGTTTTTGTTTCATGTTCCCCATCTGGCCGACTTGGCGACACCAACTCTTTTGAGTGGGGTTAGGAAAATGGGAGCCTGACTAAGGGATTGTGCGCTACCTGGGGGCAGGTACCAAAGTGCTTCCCACATTAGCTGGCAAAAGGTAATAGGGTACAGATAATTGTCAACCAATATCTGAGACCCAATGTTAGGGATAGAGCCCAAATTCTATAAAACCGATTGTCAGCTCTATGCCCAATGTTGTTCGTGACTGCATCTGAAGGAGACCTGATGCCTTGATGAATTGCTAATTCGAATCCTGATTACTTCATTGCCCCATTCCCTAAGTAAGTGTATATATTCTGTGTGTTATTTGTTCAATATTGTGTGTTCACCTTCCCTGAAGGAAAAAACTTTCTTTATCATATCACAGTCGCATTCAATTCAACCCAGTTATTTTGGTGTATATTATAACCCTGTAAGCTACCGTGACACATGGCCAAAAGCTCTCGATTAACAATATCATAGTTACATTCCGCTGAAGAAATTTTATCGAAATTATGTATCCTAAGAAAACTGTAGAAGATTGATGAAAGTGACACTTTTCAAGTTTAGCGAATAAATGATTCTCTCGTAGACTAAGGAGTTCTTGTTTGACGTGTTTTACATGTTCCTGCATTGATTTAGAAAAGATCAGGATATTGTCCAAATAAACGATTACAAAAGAGTTAAGAAGAACCCTAAATATTTAATTGACAAAGTCTTGAAACACGGTTGGGGCATTACAAGGGCTGAAAGGCATGACCATGTACTCGTAGTGTCCATCTCTGGTATTGAATGCAGTTTTCCACTCGTCGCCTTGACAAATTCTAATAAGGTTGAAAGCACCCCGTAGATCTAGTTTTGAAAAGATTCTAGCTCCTTGAAGACGGTCAAAATTTTCGAAAAATGAGAGGAAGAGGATAGTGATTTTTAAAGTAATCTCGTTGAGGCCCCGATAGTCAATGCAAGGTCGCAATGTCCCATCTTTTTTCTTTACAAAGAAAAACCCAGCTCCAGTGGGAGATGTGGATTTGCGAATGAACCCCCTCTGAAGATTCTCGGCAATGTATTCTTTCAAAGCTTTAATCTCAGGCCTAGACAATTGATAGGAGGCTCCTCTGGGAGGTGTAGTACTGGGATGCAATTCGATAGGGCAATCGTAGGGGCGATGTGGAGGAAGTATTTCAGACTTGACTTTATCGAAGGGAAAAGGGAGACCAAAAAGCGCACCAGCACAAACAGAGCAGGAAGAACCCAGGACAAAAAATTGATTAAAAGGGCACTTTAATGTGGCAAAAGACCCATCCAATGCATTTCGAACGTCGCAGCGACGTTCGAAATGCATTGGATGGGTCTTTTGCCACATTAAAGTGCCCTTTTAATCAATTTTTTGTCCTGGGTTCTTCCTGCTCCGTTTGTGCTGGTGCGCTTTTTGGTCTCCCTTTTCCCTGTATTGCATTGAGTAGCTGCACAGCCTGCCTGCCCTACCAGGATGTGAGTACTTGTATATTTTTCAGGGGAACCTGCCAATGAGACTGATGGTGAGTGGGTTGCACCACACACCACCTGTCTTCAGGAGGATAGTACCCATTATATGACACAATAGGTACTATATCAATTGTTAGTACCCTGGTACAGTGGTCTGGCTTATTATCATTTTGAGATATACCTGCATTTGAGCGCTTCAGCTATTTTCCATATTGACTTTATCGAAGACATCCTTGAACTCAGTATATTCCTCCGGCAATAGTACCCTTACTTTGTCCTCAGATACGGTAGTTGCGCAAACACTACTTGGGCCCTTGAGACAGTTTTGTACGCAGTATGGTAGAGCTGGATAATGAATTATCCTATCAGGTGCATCATAGTCAGTATAGTAACCGCTGCAGGTAATGAATAAGTATGTAACCTGTAACCATAGAAAAAGCAACTGGCCCTGCTCAGGGCACCAAGTGTTGCAAGCACTCACGGTTTGGGGAGAAATGATGCCTTGCTGAGGTCCTCCGTGACTGTGTAGTTGCACCGCAAACCCTCTCGTGACTCAGCGTCACGTGGGGCGTCGCGCGACCGGCGGTGTGTTTCTCTTGTGTCGTTAGGTGGGGACCATTGAGCTCCGTTTCTCAGCTGAGCTGCTGAGCTGCTGAGCTGCTGGTCTCTGGTCTCAGTGATGAACCGCTGCCTCTGGCGTGTCAGCCGTATGGCGCGAGGCGGTCACGTGACCCGTGGGGCTCCCCTCCGTGTGCAGCAGTTACCGGTGTGCCTCCAACAAACAGCAGTATGTGAGCTCTTCCAGCAGCAGCAGGAAAAAATCGTGGAGCACAACCAAGGAATGAAGCAGGGTAGACGTGGTGTGGTGACTTCAGAAAATTTTATTCAAACAGACAGGTGTAGCTGGTGGATCATCTGACGCGTTTCAGCCCTAGGGCCTTTGTCAAAGGCAGTATGGGCTTCACTGGATAGGTTCCTTGTTCAACAAATCAATCCGTGGATTATGGACCTGTAGCCAGGGTAGTCCCAGGATCACTGCTATGGAAGGAGTGTTAATCGCATTCAAAGTAATGTCCTCCAAATGATTATCTGCTGAACTCAGCTGGAGAATCTGAGTTTCCAAAGAAATGAACGCTGGCTGAAGCGGTCTACCATCAATAGCCTCCAAGGCAATGGGATTCTTCTTGCGCACAAGGGATATTATGGTTCTCTGCAAAGCTCTGCTCAATAAAGTTGCCACCGGATCCAGAATCAAGAAAGGCTAATGTAGAGACAGAGAATCCCTCACCAGACAGAGAGATAGGCACAAGGATCCTTGTGGGATTAGAAGTGGCTATAAGGGATAACAAGATCGTTCCCAATGAGATTTCCCTAGACCTCATGGGAACCTTGGGACAATAGAAAGCAAAGACCCCCACAATACAGACACAGACCCGCATCTATGCGGCGTTGCTTTTCAGAGCGAGAGAGAGTAGTGACTCCCAACTGCATAGGTTCAGATGAGTCTATGACTGGTAGTTCGAACTGGCTCACCTGACTGGGACTTATCCTGGTAGAAGCTGTGCAATCAAGTCTTCTCTCTGTCCTTCTCTCTTGAAGGCGGTGATCCAGCTTGATGCAGATAGCAATGAGATCTTCGAGGTTGGTAGGTGGGTCGTGAGTCGCAAGTTCATATTTCACTGTTTCAGACAGGCCCTGCCAGAAGGCAGCAGACAAGGACTCTCCATTCCAGTCCTAAACTCGAGTGCATAACGAGCGACTGGCCGGATACCCTGGGAGATATAGAATAAAGCAAAAGCTTCAGAAACCTTTCGATTCGGTGTATCGAACACCCTGCGGAATTCCTTGGTAAAGGCTCCTACGCTTTGGGTGAGATCGGATCTTCGCTCCCAGATAGGAGAAGCCCAGGCAAGTGCATCATCTATAAGAAGAGAGATTATGTAGGCTACCTTGGAACAAGAAGAAGTGAAGCGGGAAAGATTAATCTCAAACTGAATGAAGCATTGGTTAAGGAAACCACGACAATCGTGAGGATCCCCGCCATACCGATTGGGTGTGGGGAGCCAGGGTTCGGATAGATAAGAAGACATGGCCATGGTACTAGTGCCCAACTGTGAGGGATCCATGTGTGGCCCTTGTAGTCAGGGGACAGGGACCTAAAGTCCTCCTTGAGGGTTCTCAGTTGTTGGTCACTAAACTCAAGTTTGGTTTCAAGACCGGACAGGACGTTGGCATGCGTGCTCAGGACTCTTCCTACCTCAGCGGGGTCGAAGTTTGTATGGCCGAGAATACTGTAACACGTAGCTCACCACAAACGAGGAGAGACCGTGGGGCTGAGGTAGGGAATTGTATAGAACGCCACCCACAAACTTGAGGGCGCGTCTAGAGTGCAGGAAAGTCTTGCAAGCTGGGTCAGGGTTATAGAAGACAGAATAAATGTGGTACTTGCCGGGTCTAGGAGTGGAGAGTAGCGGATCATTGGGGTACGTAGCCGGGGTCAGGATTGGAGAGAGCAGAGTCGTCATCAAGCCAAAGCCAAGGGTCAGTGCAGGAGAGAGCAGGATCGTCGTTTTCCAAAGTCAGGGTCAGTGCAGGAGAGTATCACAAGGTCAAAGTCCAAGGCAGGGTCAGGCAGCAAGATAGAGACAGACAAGGCAGGATGCGGTGAGATGCAGCATCACAAAACAGGAGTTAAGCTCGGCAATGCAGGAGAGTACTGACAGGGTATATATAGGACCTCCCTCCAATGGGAGACAACCAGGAAGTGAAGGAGCCCTCACTGATAGGCTGCTTGATCGTGCAGGTGCATCCTATTGTGCAGCCGATTAGGAGTGGGGGTGGTAACCCGTGCATCCCGCTGGTGACCCGGTCGCGCGCCACTCGCAAGCGCCATGGCACCCGCGTCAGTGCTGGGGCAGAGACCGGAGACGGGACCCGAGACAAGGGGGGAGGAACGTGTGCGGCTGCTGCGCCACGTACCTCCATTGTGAAAGCGGGGCGGAGTCGGGGGGGAGACCACAGAACGCTGGAGAGAGTGTGCACCGCGCATGCATCGTGCGTCACTGCTGCTGGGGGAAGAGTGTAACCTGGACATGGGGACCACGGAGACTGAAGGAGCCCGCACGCTGCGCATGTGAACCGCCACTGGGATGCCATCTTTGATCGCTTCTGGAACCTGACGGACAGGTAAGGGTTAAGAAGACAGAACCACTGTAATGGCGAATCCTCACAGTTATTTATTTGATTACCCGGTGTATTACTACTGTGAAGCGCTATGCACATTAATGGCGCTATATAAATAAAGACATACAATACAATACAATGGGCAAAATCCCCCTTATCCAGATCTGAATAATAGGTCATTTGCCCATACAAAATAAAACATTATCCAGCCAGCATAAAGTAAATTAAAGTTGTACTTTACAGGATGAGGGTTGTCCTTGTCCTCATCACCACCCTCCACATCTTCCTCGTCCTCCGTGGGCAGCAACATTCAAATAAATAAATGAACTTCTGGCCACAATACCTTAATTACCTTAGCAGTTTGTAACCGCTCTAGTAATTAAGGGCTTAACCCCCCTGATACCAACCCAAGAGGCCTAACCACCCTTCCCGGGAAAACTACCCCCTCTACAACCATCCCAACACCTACAAATGGGCAAAGGCACCAGTAGACAGAAATTGCTAATTGCACATTTGCCCATTTGTTTGTAAAACAAAAGAAATACTCAATAAAACAACATTGGCATAACCGTATACGATGTCATGTCTTTCCTTCTTGGAGTGATGTGACGTCATAAAAAAGGGAGGGAAGATAGCCAATCAGGTAGCATGCCTCCCTCCCTTTTTGATGCATTAGCTGCTACCACGAAGGCTGAGATGCTACCAGTATTCCACAATTTTATCACCCTTTCAATGAAGAAGTACTTCCTTACAGTATATTTACACTGAACCTGTCACCCTTCAGCTTCAGAGCACAACCTTCTCTTCTACCACTTGTGTTTCTCTGAAACATGCTTCCCTCCTGCAATTTTTTAAAACCCTTGATGTATATGAACGTTTCTATCACACCCCTGTGACAGGGTGAAGTCATTTGCTAATGAGTATGCCTGGGAAACATAGCTCTGACTACTGTTTTCAGCAGTCAGAGGGTTAACCCAGTTAGGTACCTGAGCAATCAGGGCTGAATTAAGACAGTCTGTCAGGCCGCTTGGTACAGTAAGGCCACCACCAATAAGTAGGTCGCAATTAAGGAAGTCCTAACCCCGCAGAAAATGACACAGGTTAGCTCCCTTTTGGGTTAGCAGGGTGACTACTGATATTTTTTTCAGAGATCACAGCACCACTGACAGATCTAACAAAAAAGAGTGCCTGACCCAAGTAAGGTGGTCTGGGAAGTGCCAAAGAGCCTTTGATACATTAAAGAAATGCCTATAAGAGGGCCCGCTCTTAAGAGCCCTTTATAATCCAAATAGATGCATCAGAGGTAGGAGTGGGGGCAGTGCTATCCCAACAATTTTAAGGCATAAAACAACCCATATTAATTATCAGCCGGAAGTTGTTCCCAAGGAGAGGTGAGGTACTCAGTCATTGAAAAGGAGTGCCTCACCGTAAAATGGGCAATTGGGGCATTGAGACATTATGTTGCGGGTTTACACTTCAACCTGGTCACTGACCACGCATCCTTAAAATGTTAAATACCCTTAAGGACACAATTCCAAGGTTGACCTGTTGGTATATGGCCCTCCAGTCCTTCTCCTTTGACATACAACATAGACAGGGGAAGGAGCATGCAAAAGCAGATATATTTATTTGTCGTGAGAAGGAGTGGAGGGTCGGGCTTCAGCCGTGTGGGGCACTAGCCACACCCAAGCAAAGGAAGTTTGTGACAGGGTGAAGACTTTTGCTAATGAGTATGCCTGGGTAACATACCTCGGACTGCTGAACAGCAGTCAGAGCGTTAACCCAGTTAGAGGTACCTGAGCAATCAGGGCTGAATTAAGACAGCTGTAAGGCAGCTTCATAAGGAGGCTAAAGCTTATTGTTGGCGGCTGTCTCATACAACAGAGCTGTCCTGTCCAGGCTGCTGGATCCAGAAGGATTGTCTGTATGCTCTTAGGACTGGAGCCCCAACCAAAAAGATAAGGAATTGATCTTATTTCTCTATACATGAATGTGATTTAAAAGCTGGTAACCGGTTTAGCCATCCAGCTCGTAGCTAGGCTTATATTGTATAGTTAGCCCCCCCTACATGGGAGTAGGTGTTCCTTTAATATTTTGTGTGTACCTTAAAGGGACGTTGTGCCTACTAATTGTTTGACTGTAAAAATAAACCACTGAAGTTAAATCCTTATCCACGGTTTGGGACTCTTCCTGACCCCAATGTGAGGCTGTCCTACCACAACCACCCTATCCCTATTCTCCTCCATACTGTACTTGTTGAGCTCCTTTGGTCTTTCCTAATACGTTTTATGATGTACAACATGCACCATTATGGTACAGTAGCTTTCTTTGCACAACCTCTAGTTAATTTGTGTCCTTCTGGAGACATTTGGCCAAATAAATAATGCATAATCCTTTGACTAAGACTTAGAACTTAGAATCAGGCATTGTACATGTACTACTGCTTTTTTAAAAAAAACAATTACACTTCAACTATTGAATTTTAGGTTTTGGAAGTGATTTTATGGAGTGTGGGCGCTTTGAAGGAATTTGTTGTTGGTTACTCACCACTTTTATTGAAAAGCCGTTCAAGCAAAGGGATGCTCCCTCGTCCCCCAAAATTATCTCCATGATCAACCAAAGCCTCCTTTACTGCTTGGTACCCACACAGAATAACAGTGGGTCTGGATCCTATGTAAACGGTGAATACGGGTCCGTATTTCTCACTCATCTGTGAAAGCATCAGAAAAGTCAGTGTGTGTGTATGAGAGAAAGAGAGTGTGTGAGTGTGTGTGTGTGTGTGCGTGGTGCCTGGAAAGTGACTGTGCAACCATATCTTAAACCAGCAATCTGCTTTGGTCACCATTTATTTTGCATTAAATTACTTTAAGAGATATATTCTTGCCCTTTCCAAAGTTGATTTTGTTGATTACATCTGATGCTTCATTTAGGAGATATAATTGTTTGCAATATTACAGTAAGTGTTCGGGAGGTTAAAATGAAGATTTTCCTAAAGCCCATTGCAGAATAAATGTTACAACGGTAATCTGAAAAGCTAGTGATTATAAAAACCATTTTTTTAAACACTAGAAATGCTTTTCTTTCTTTTTTTTAAAGAACAGGACATGCTTAGAGTGCAAGATAATTACATTATATGAGTTAAACTCATTTAGGCGTTAGGGGGTAGAATTACTGCTTTAAGCTGCAAGCACATGTCACGTGGTGGTACCTCTGGCGCTCACGGACCGCTATCCTTGCGTGCGCACCAATGCTATGCTCTGTCCGTGGAGGCGTGCTCCCGTCGCATCACCACAGCACCTACTCTCTCTAACAACATGCCCGCCCTGCGCCGCGCTTCTTGTGCGCTCGCACGCTGTGCGGCAACGAAGACTAATTGCACCAGCTGTGTTACACCTGCAGCCAATCCAGCACCATCCTATCGGCTGGTGGCTTATGTGTGAGGTCATCATCTGCTGGTTCCTGATTGGTCTTCCCTGCCTATTTATGTCTTGTCTGTCTCTGAAAATTGCTGAGCATAAACCCTTGTTTATGTGCTGCGCTTGCTACTTCCTAGATCTTGTCTGTTTCTGTGCCGTGCCTGACCATGTTGTGACCCCTGCTCGTACCTGGACCTGTCTCTTCTGTACCCCTGGACTTCGGCTTGCTTTTGGACCTCCGCTCTCTCCTATCCTAGACCACGGCTTACAGATACTGCCGACTCTCCTCTCTCCAACCCCGGACCACGGCAAGTACCACGACTTACCTGAACTCTCCTACCCTGACCCAGCTACACGACTCTGACTCTGCACTCTGGACCTGGCTCTATGGTTGTAGGGCGGCGGTTATATACATCCCCACCTCAGCCCCGCAGTGTAGTCCTGTTTGTGGGGAACACACGTGACAATTGTGTGCTCATTTGCATGTCATTTACCAGAATCCCTTGCTGCAGTGGGAGCACTCTATGCTAGGTGATAATGGTTGAAAGGCAGTGTTGTAGACATGTCTAAGACATGTGAATGTGCTCACAAGTTCTTTATTGGATATAGAGAGAGATAGAGAGAGAGAGATAGAGATAGAGATAGAGAGATAGAGATAGAGAGAGAGAGAGAGAGAGAGATAGAGATAGAGAGATAGATAGAGCGATAGAGATAGAGAGAGAGAGAGCGATAGAGAGAGAAAGATAGAGAGAAAGATAGAGAGAAAGATAGAGAGAGAGGTAGAGAGAGAGATAGAGAGAGAGAGAGATAGAGACAGACAGACAGACAGACAGACAGACAGACAGACAGACAGACAGACAGACAGACAGATAGATAGATAGATAGATAGATAGATATTTACTGTGTATATACTCTTGAAGAAAACATCCCACAATAGCACTCTGGTTTACCAAAAGAGTAATCAATTTGTTATAACATCACATACATTTTAAAACAGTCTCCAGTTCCCTCACATGAACACAAAAGTCCCAGAGTGGTAACTAATACATTTAATTAGCCCTATACCAGAAGGAGAAAAGTCCTATTATAATTCCCTATTGACTATTGAATCAAAAACAGACAGTAAACATTAGGCATATAAAGTTAGAAAAATCTCAGAATCAGATAGAAGCAAGGGAATATAGTAGCACTCATGTATGAATACAGGCATAAAGCTGCGAGACCAACAGGTAACATGTATGGCAAATGCAAATATGGCTGAGCATAGCAGTTCAAATAATATCACTATTCCACATAGGTATATATTGTGAAAAAGTCCCAGAAGCCACAAATAATCCCAAATGATATGAGGGTAAGTGGATATAGGCAAGAGCGGCATCTGGGAGCTTCAGGGGCTGTTACTGGTTTTGCTGGAGCTAAACATGCATGCGCAGCCTTGTGTCCGCTGGATGATATTAGCGGCCAGCAGATAGTGGTGTGAGGGATACTTGGAGAAGACAAGGATACACAGGCAGCTTTGAAGTACGTTTCGTAGTCCCGTTTCTTTGGGGAGCTTGAAAAGGAAGTGGCAAGTGGGTCCATATATACTCCACCTCGCACATGACATCAGGACAAGTTTAAGAATGACCAGCACGGACCATTGCAGGGTTGGAAACCCTCCCGTCACACCTTGGAGACACAACAAACGTTCTTCAGAGACTCGACCCGCTAACTCTGGACAAGGGGACCAAGCTTACCACCTGTGATGTAGAGTCTTTATATACTGTACTAGCATACGTCACAGGGATAGCCTACGCGCAGCACGGTACTTCTTGTTCATGGGTAATCTGGAAGATGATCTGATACAGTTTTTGTTAGATTTGTTACAATGTATTTTGACACATAATTATTTTGTATTTAAAACAAAATTTTATTTACAGACCAGAGGCAAGTCGATGGGTGTCATCCTATGCTAATCTTTTCCTGGGCCAGCCTGAGAGAGAAAATATGTTCCCGGAGGATAGCAAAGCAAGGGTGAATTAAGTGATTGGCCCACAAACATGTACCTTTGAACATATTGATACAGTGGCGGTTGAGTGGGGCAGGTTTATTATTTTACTATATTTAATTTACAATATTTACTATATTGATTTTGTTTAACTGGATTATGCTATTGAGTACAAACATGTATCTCTTATGCTTATTTCAGGAGTGTCTGCTGTGGCTGCTATTTATCCCTAGATGCAAGCTTTGTACTTTTTCAGCTATAAGTCTTAAAGTCTGATGTATTAATGTACTGTATTCAACATGATGCTGTTGCTCCCTGCGCTACAGTATATATTGGTGCATTTTGCCCTTGGCAAGTCTGAATTTGCTCCTGCAGCTGACACTCATGGCTTTAAACCATGGCAACGTGATGTCACATGACCACACAGTGTCATTTGACTCCGAAGACAAGTTCAGGAGAGGGCGCGAGGAGGGAGGGAGAGCAGGCACGGGATGCAGCAGGGAAAGTGTTCCCTGGCTCTAATGCATCAATCAGGGGACCTAATATTATGTTTCTATATGCACTTGTTGCCTATTCAATATGGATATATTTGCTACAACTGTTACATTTGTTTCTTGGCTACTCTAATAATGTTCCTGTTTCTCCCTTTGGGACAGCAATAAACGGGGATACATATTAGTGTTGCTCTAATGATGTAACCAAAAGTCTCCTTTATCTTATAGATTTTCAATATCTATCTATCTATCTATCTATCTATCTATCTATCTATCTATCTATCTATCTATCTATCTATCTATCTATCTAATATATATATATATATCCCCATTTATTGCTATCCCAAAGGGAGAAGTGCAGGGATTCACTGTCTGTTTTTGACATTTGTATTGCCAATCTCTTCTCCAGCTGCATGCTCCTTACATGGAGAAGTGCGGCGATTATATATTTGTTTTACATTTTCTGTTAGCCGATTTTAATCCTTAGCAGCACGCTCCTAGAGGGCACCACTATTAGGGTGTAATTAATATATTTTGCCAATCACCTGCAACTGCTTATTGAGCATACCATATCTCATAATAGTAATCTCATTCTATGTTTAGGTCAGACTTCATGGTGTAGGGATACCTTGGGGACTGTTTTATCTCATTTTGTGTAATTCATGTTTCTTCAATAAATCAATTTATATATCACCTTTGCTTGAGTGCTCTTATAGGGACCCTTTTCTTTTTCTTTGCTGGTATTTATATATATATATATATATATATATATATATATATATATATATATATAAAAACCAACATCACAGCTTGCACTCAATGTACTGGTTCATATAGACAGGTGCTAGTCTCAAATAATAGAAAAACAACATTACCATTCTCTCCTATTCCAGGACCGAAACGTCGGATTGGGTGACTTATCT
The DNA here is from genome assembly GCF_040206685.1 of Ascaphus truei. Classification (NCBI taxonomy): domain Eukaryota; kingdom Metazoa; phylum Chordata; class Amphibia; order Anura; family Ascaphidae; genus Ascaphus; species Ascaphus truei. The sequence goes on from NC_134489.1 coordinate 15,597,433, forward strand.
TTTTTATTCAGATGCCCAATACAGTTTTTCATGATTACTGAACAGAGTGCAGTGTTTCTTTACCGGACGAGAGAATGGTAATGTTGTTTTTCTATATATATATATATATATATATATATATATATGTGTATACACCACAATTATTAAGGTTATGGTGGGTAAAAAAAGTGACAAAAAACCTCCACAGTATAAAGCAACTGTAAATATTACTGTATATATACAGTAATATGAACATACAGTAATATTTACAGTTGCTATATATGTATATATGTGTATATATATATATATATATATATATATATATATATATATATATATATATATATACAGTGTTCGACAATCCTATACATTTACACGCCCGAGGCGGTGGATTTAACCCCCGGGCGAGTAAATATTGGCCCAAGCAGCACACGTGTTTGTTTTTTTAAATTTTCCCTGCTAGCGCTGAATTTTCCCTGCTCGCGCTGGTTGAAAAAATAAAAAACTCCCCTACCTGACAGCTGATTGGCGCGCGCTCCCAGGCTTTGTGGGAGCGCGGCCAGGCTCTATATGAGCCCGCCCCCAATGATCGGCCATTCTTTCTGCCGGAGATCTGTTGGAGAGTAAGTACTCTCCAATCCTCCATCTTGCGGCCCCTTTGCTCCTTCACTGCAAGCCCCCTTACTCTCCTTCCCTGCAAGCCCCCTTACTCCTTCCCTGCAAGCCCCCTTACTCCCCGCGCAAGGCAGGTGTTCCCCTTCTCTCCCTGTCCCCGCTTAACTTGGCTTCCCACCGGTCCCCGCGCGGGACAGGAGATTGTAGTGTGGGTGTTCCCCCCTTCTTGCCCTGTCCCCGCTTCCCGCGCGGGGCAGGAGATTGTAGTGGGGGTGTTCCCCCCTTCTCGCCCTGTCCCCGCTTCCTCCGTGGGGCAGGAGATTGTAGTGGGGGTTTTCCCTCCGCTTACCCGGCTTCGACGAAGTCGAAGTGGAGAAACGCGTAGGGCAAGCGCTTTCACGGAGCAGTTGGAGACACGCTGAGAATCCGATTACGCACAACGGAGCCAAGGCAGCGTAGCAACAAAATTCAGAGACAAAATCTCGTGAGAGCCGGGGCACGTGATGCGGAAGTAACCGCACGAGCGAACTGTGCTGGCAACCGGCGTTCTCCGAAATCGAGTGTGAGAGACTCACTTATACTCTCAACTGCTTGTATTCAATTCACAGCATGTGAGTTTAATACCAATTTTTTTTTTTAGTTACATTTTATTAAAAGGTTTTACACTATCCCTGTTCTTCCTTTTTTATTCTCTACCTATCCCTTCTGTGAGATCTATCCATCTGCAAGGTATCATCTGGTAGCAGACGCATTGTGATGTTGTGATAGCTGTTGGAGCATCGTTTAAATCACTGATCCAGAGGACACAAAGACTACAGAGAGAGACAGACCAACGTTGGAAGCAGAGTTCCTGAATCCCAGAGTGGATTAAAGGCTGATTTTTGCTGTACTAAGTGTAAGTGCATACCTTACCACCTAACCCCTGAATTGCTCAGATATATTGCCCTATGATGTTTTTCTCTTTTCTTCTTTCCTTGCACATTTGTGCCTTGGTCGTTCTTTTCTATACAAATCTCTGGCGGCAAGTATGGAGCCGTGGACCTAAGTGGCAGCATTTTTTGTAGGGTTAGTTGATTGAAAGGGTTAATACCTCTTGTTTTGACTGATTTGGCCAGGTGTGGTTTTTAGTATTACTACATTAACAAAGTGTTGAGATTTGCGCTGATTGTATCTTGTTTTTTTTTATATATATATATATATATATATATATTTTTTGTAAGAGAAAAAGGGGACCCCGCATCCACAAGATTAATAGATGTAACTGAATACCGACTTCTATGTCAATATACAGTGATAAGTCAGTGGTGCTGTATGGGCCAATCAATACAGTAGGAGAAAGTAAAGCCCCAAACAATAGCACTCTAGTATACCTTTAAAGTACAAATTCACAAAGTCTTTATTAAATAACTGTCACAGAACAAAAAAAATAAAAGAATGCACAGAAAATTAAAACAAGGCATGGATCCCCTGTACATAAAAAACTTGACATATATCCTCCAGCAGTTAATTCCAAATGGGAACAAAACCCATATCAATAGTGACAGAAAATACACTCTAATGTACCTGACAAGGTTGACAAAATAATACAGACAAGACGCCAAAAATGAAGTGGCTATGGCCAAATGGTGAAATCACATGATATCAACACATTCTTATTCGCACATAATCTCAGGGAATGTCTCACGTGACACAGTGTAGCAATATATGATAGGGCCACACAATATACAACCTTAGGAAGCACAGCTCAAAAAACTTATATGCTAATTGTCATACATCACCAAATGTCAGGCATACTGCAAAATCATGGAGGAGACAAGGAGCAAACCGCTCAGAACATGATTACGTGTCCCTAGAGGGGGACAAACCAGGGGGTCCTGCCTACTACACCTGCTCCTACGCGTTTCGGCCAAGAGCCTTCTACTGGGAGTGGTGAGGTAGGCAGGGTACATGGAAGAAGGAACAGAGGGCACAACGGGTTTTAGCAAATGAAAACTCATTTATTGAGCCAACACAACGTTTCGACCGTGAAGGTCTTTTTCAAGTGACAATGGCATAAACAAAACCTATCCTATCAACATATATATAGTGCCCCAAATCCCCACAATGCAACCTGTCTAATCAGTGTTGATAAAGTCCATGTGCTTGATCAGTCCCGTGAAACAATGTCCAGTGTGTATACTTAAGTGGGTAATCCCCAACAGATGTAGATCCTCCTGTAGAAATCATGTTGTTCATATCCTCCCTCTTCCTGGTTGTTCGGTGTATTCGCCATCTTTGTGACATCATCATTCCGAATCCTCAATGCCTGGAACGCAAAGTCCTCATGTGTTTCAAGTGCGCACATGCGCAGTAGCTAAACGCTCGATCTTCTTCATCTCCTTCCTGTATTGAGACGTCTGAGTTGCTATATATATATATATATATATATATATATATATATATATATACATATACAGCTTAACCCCGTTATAGCGCGCCCCTATATAACGCCAATCCGCTTATAACGCGGTTTTGACGTGGCTCCCGTTTAAAAAAAATTACATTTTTTTTACATTTTTTTGCCTACTGCACACACTCTCACTGCACACACTCTCACTGCACACACTCTCACTGCACACCCTCTCACTGCACACACTCTTACTGCACACTGCACACTCTGCACATGCTCTCACTGCACACACTCTCACTGCACACACTCTCACTGCACACACTCTCACTGCACACACTCTCACTGCACACACTCTCACTGCACACTGCACACACTCTCACTGCACACACTCTCACTGCACACACTCCCAGCACTCACTCTCACTGCACACACTCTCACTACACACACTCTCACTGCACACTGCACACTGCACACACTCTCACTGCACACACTCTCACTGCACAGTCTCACTGCACACACTCTCACTGCACACTGCACACACTGCACACTGCACACTGCACACACTCTCACTGCACACAATACCAGCACTCACTGCAAACTGCACACACTCCCAGCACTCACTGCACACTGCTCACAGCACACTCACAACACGCACACAGCACTCACAGCACACTGTCATAGCACTCTCTCACAGCACTCTCTCACAGCACTCTCTCACAGCACTCTCTCACAGCACTCTCTCACAGCACTCTCTCACAGTACTCTCTCACAGCACTCAAAGCACTCTCTCACAGCACTCACAGCACTCACAGCACACTCTCACAGCACTCACAGCACACTCTCACAGCACTCACAGCACACTCTCACAGCACTCACAGCACACTACACTGCCCCGCACACCACACTCACACCTCCCACTCCCTACCTCTGGTGTCGGCTGCTGAGATCGGAGCTGAGCTGGCATCAGGAGGAGGGGGGGGGGTGTCGGGAGGACAGGGGGGTGTCGGGAGGAGGGGGGTGTCGGGAGGAGCGGGGGGGTGTTGGGAGGAGGGGGGGTGGTGTGGGTGCCGGTGGGGGGGTGAGTGAGGAGCAGGCTGGGACTCAGAGGGCTGCGTGGGCTAGGCCCAAAACGGATTATGCCGCGGAGGGCCGGTAGGTGTGGGGGCCTCGGGGGGGGGGGGGGAACAAGTTGATGCCGGTGGAGGGGGATGGATGCCGGTGGTGGGAGGTAAGGAGCATGTTGCGGCTGGACTCGGAGGGCCGCTGCTGGGGGACGTGTAGGGCGACCCCGGTTCTAGCGCGGTCGGATTGGGTGGCCCCCGAGGACCGCGCTATAACGGGGTTGAGCTGTATATATACAGTGTTCGACAAACCTATACATCTGCACGCCCAGGGCGAGTGGATTTAACATCGTGGCGAGCTCCTATTGGCCCAAGCAGCACACATGTTGTTTTTTTTTCTCATTTTCCCTGCTCGCTTAAAAAAAAAAAAAAAACTGCCCCTACCTGACTGCTGATTGGCGCGCGCTCCCAGGCTTTATGGATGTGCGGCCAGGCTCTATATGAGCCCACCCCTAACGAGTGGCCTCCTTTGTGATTGGTTGAGGTTCCTGCTCGCCACTGATTGTCTGCTGCTTTCCGCTTTGTTATCCGGTGGCTCCTCCCTTTTTCAGTTCCGGGCCCCGCCTTGCTCTCTGCACACATGAACACTCATCCATCCACTGATTGCCCGCCAGCGATGTGTGCCAAGTCTTGCGCTCCCAGCCAATCGCCGCCTCGCATTGCATCCCCATCCCGTGCCCCGCGCTGTGATTGGTGAGTTCCCTCCCCTGGTCCCGTCCCTGCTCGGATTTTCCACTGTCTCCCCTTCGAGCTGTCATTGGTGTGCTCCCTGCTCTGTGCGGATTGGCCGCTGGTTCGCACGGTGATTGGTCACTCTCTCTCCGTGCCAGCGCGTGTCTCCTCTGCCTCAGAATGTTCAGAGAGCGAGTGGGAGCGCGCGAGGCACCAAGACATGGAGCCGCCCCCGGGGACCAGGCCGGTACAGCCTCCCCGCCGCGGGTCCCGTCAGCCCCCCGAGGAGAGGCCCGGACACCGGGGAGCAAAGAGGGCTCTGGGAGGTAACGAGCGGTGTCAGAGGCCCTGAGCAGAGAGGAATGTGGGAGCGGAGGAGTGACGCGGGCGTGAGTGACCCAGGAGAGGCAGAGCGAGTGCACAGGGAGGTGTGTGGGTGTGTGTGAGAGAGTGAGTATGTGTGTGTGAGTGAGTGAGTGAGTGTGTGTGAGTGAGTGTGTGAGAGAGTGAGTGTGTGTGAGAGAGTGTGTGAGTGAGAGAGATAGAGAGTGTGTGTGTGTGTGTGTGTGTGTGTGTGTGTGTGTGTGTGTGTGTGTGTGTGTGTGTGTGTGTGTGTGTGTGTGTGTGTAATGACTGACTGGTTTACTCTCTCTGTCACTCTCACTCTGTCTCTCACCCTCTCTCTGTCTTTGTCTCTCACCTTCTCTGTGTCTTTGTCTCTCACCCTCTCTCTGTCTTTGTCTCTCACCCTCTCTCTGTCTTTGTCTCTCACCCTCTCTCTGTTTTTGTCTCTCTCTCTCTGTCTTTGTCTCTCACTCTCTCTCTCTGTGTCACTCTCTCTCTCTGTGTTGCTCTCTCTCTCTCTCTGTCTGTGTTGCTCTCTCTCTGTGTCGCTCTTTTTCTCTGTCGCTCTCTCTCTCTGTGTGTCTCTCCCTATGTGTTGCTCCCTCTCTCTCTGTGTGTGTCACTCTCTCTCTGTGTGTCGCTCTCTTTCTCTCTGTGTGTGTGTCGCTCTCTCTCTCTCCTGTGTGTGTCGCTCTCTCTTTCTCTCTCTCTCTGTGTCGCTCTCTCTGTGTGTCGCTCTCTCTCTGTGTGTGTGTGTCGCTCTCTCTCTCTCTGTGTGTCACTCTCTCTGTGTGTCGCTCTCTGTGTGTGTGTGTGTGTGTCGCTCTGTGTGTGTGTGTGTGTGTGTGTGTGTGTGTGTCGCTCTCTCTCTCTCTATGTGTGTGTGGAATTAATTTTTCCCCTTAATGGGGTTTTTTGTTTGCCTTCCTCTGGATCAATAAGTATAGATATAGGATAAAGTATCTGTTGTCTAAATTTAGCATAGGTTGAACATGATGAACGGAAGTCTTTTTTCAACCTCATCTACTATGTAACTATGTAACTATATGTGTCGCTCTCTCTCTCTGTGTCGCTCTCTCTCTCTGTGTGTGTGTCTCTCTCTCTGTGTGGGTCGCTCTCTCTCTCTGTGTGTGTAGCGCTCTCTCTCTCTGTGTAGCGCTCTCTCTCTCTCTGTGTCGCTCTCTCTCTCTGTCGCTCTCTCTCGCTCTCTGTGTCTCTCCCTGTGTGTCGCTCTCTCTCTCTGTGTGTGTCACTCTCTCTCTGTGTGTCGCTCTCTCTCTGTGTGTGTCGCTCTCTCTCTCCTATGTGTGTCGCTCTCTCTCTCTCTCTATCTCTCTGTGTGTCGCTCTCTCTCTGTGTGAGTGTGCCGCTCTCTCTCTTTGTGTGTGTGTCGCTCTATCTCTGTGTGTGTGTCGCTCTCTCTCTCTCTGTGTGTCACTCTCTCTCTTTCTCTCTGTGTGTCGCTCTGTGTGTGTGTGTGTGTGTGTGTGTCGCTGTCACTCTGTGTGTGTGTGTGTCGCTCTCTCTCTGTGTGTGTCGCTCTCTCTCTCTCTGTGTGTCGCTCTCTCTCTCTCTCTATGTGTGTCGCTCTCACTCTCTTTGTGTGTGTGTCGCTCTCTCTCTCTGTGTGTGTGTGTCGCTTTCTCTCTCTGTGTGTGTTGCTCTCTCTCTCTCTATGTGTGTGTGTCGCTCTCTCTCTCTCTCTCTCTGTGTCACTCTCTCTCTGTGTGTCTCTTTCTCTGTGTGGGTCTCTCTCTCTCTGTGTGTAGCGCTCTTTCTCTCTGTGTGTAGCGCTCTCTCTCTGTGTAGCGCTCTCTCTCTGTGTGTGTGTGTGTCGCTCTCTCTCTCTATGTGTGTGTGTGTCGCTCTCCCTCTTGCTCTCTGTGTTCGCTTTCTCTGTGCCACTCTCTCTCTGTGTGCGTCTCTGTTTCTCGGTCTCTCTCTTTCTCTCACCCACACTTTCACTGTCTCACACTCTGGACCTGGATATCTTATTTACGCTATATATCTTAACCTAAATAACCTATACTGCTTTCTTCCAGATCAACTTTCGAGCTTCACACAGAAGACATTGGAATCCCCCATAACCCAAAAGACAGGTAGGGAACACCTCCCCTCCAATGTATAACATTGCGGAAATGGGGGTACTTGGACATTGAGGGACTGCGGATCAGGTAAGATCCCAGGCGGGATTGCTGCTTTAAATATTTTGAAGCGGGGGCATCCAGACACTGGTTAAGGGGTGCAGGAAACTGTTCATTTACATCTGGCTTTTTTTTCTAGATCCTACATTTACACACAAACACACACACGTAACAAGACTAATTGTAGTATAATGTAATACAATTAATAAACAAATGTTGTTCTTACTAGGAATTTATTCATTTTTTTAAAAAGCGGGGCTGGGGGCGGGACTAGGGGTGGGGCTGGGGGCGGGACTAGGGGTGGGGTGTGGGCGGGACTAGAGGTGGGGCTAGGTGGCGAGCAGATTTTTTGTTCGGCGAGTAGATTTTTGGGTGATTTGTCGACCACTGTATATATATATATATATATATATATATATATATATATATATACATACACACACAGTAGTCGACAAATCACCCAAAAATCTACTCGACGAACAAAAAATCTGTATATATATATATATATATATATATATAGAATCATGCTTTAAGTTATGGTGGGCGAAAAAGGCAACAAGAAACCTCCACCGTATTGCATAAAGCAAATAAAAAGATCATTTTTAAGCACATTCACGTCTTAGGCCTGGGACATAGTAAGCGCTTAGGTGCTGCTGCTCGCTCTCGCTTGCTGCCGCTCGCTCTACCAGGAGCTTTTTGCTGTCCTGACAGAGGAGGCAGCAAGCTTGGGAGGCGGGTATCACTGTGTGTGTGTGTCACTTGGTAGCTGTCAGTGTGTGTGTGTCACTTTGAAGTGGTCTGTGTGTTTGTGTGTCACTGGGGAACCTGTGTGTGTGTGTGTGTGTATTATATAATATTTTCAAAATTAAAAAAAAAGACATGTTGTGAGAATAAATTATTTATTAACATTGTGCAACTTTGATAAATATATTCACGCACGCACGCGCGCGCACACACGCACACACGCACACACACGCACGCACACACGCACACGTACGTGCACATGCATACACATACACACACACACACACACACACACACACACACACACACGCATGCAAACACATACACACACACATGCATACACACACATGCATACACACACACACATGCATACACACACACACATGCATACACACACACATACATACACACACGCACATGCACACACACACATGCACACACACACACACACACATACACATGCATACACACACACACACATGCACACACACACAGACACACACACACACAGGAGACATGGATCGGGGCAGAAGGGAGACATGGATCGGGGCAGAAGGGGGACAGGGATCGGGGCAGAAAGGGGACAGAGATCGGGGCAGAAGGGGGACAGGGATTGGGGCAGAAGGGGGACAGACCGTCAGGGGGCGGGCCGGGGGCGGGCGCGTCACTGGCCGGGGGCGGGCCAGTGACATCACGGAGCTGGTTCGCCCTCATTGGGCGAACCGCTCACGTGAACAGCCTGTCTCGCCGGCAAGCGGGGGAATTTTAAATTCCCCTAAGCAAGTGCGCGGAAGCGCAGATCAGCCCCTACTAAAGCCGCTCTAATTGCGGCTGTAGGGGCTCAGTGCTGAGTGGGAGCGCGCGTCAGCATGCTCCTGCCAGCAAGCGGTAAACATGGCCGAGGCCTTAGGCAGGTCTGCAACCCTGCCTTTCACCATTATCACACAGCATACAGTGTTTCCACTTCAACAAGGGATTCTGGGAAATTACATGCAAAGGAGCACGCCATGTCACCTTTTGCCTGAAAAACCATTGTTACATGGAGCCTTGTATATATATATAAACCTAGAGAAACAAAACAAAAAGAAACGCAGGCTCCATAGCACGTAACTTTATACAAATTGGGTATATTTATTAAAAAGAAAATGTCCCTAGGAAATACACTTACAGGATGCTAAAAAAAACAAAAACATTGGAGAGAAATCTCTAAGGGGAGTCATCTTCCGTGTATGGTAAACATTAGGAGGGGAGGGCGGATCGGCTGAATAGAGTATCAGGGAGCTCAGGACCTCCTCTCACAGATCCGTCTGCGATGACGTCACCACGTCTCTACGCGTTCCGTCACGTTATGTGACTTCTTCAGGAGAAGATTGGTTAGTGCAGGTAAGCCAGTTAAATAGTAAGGAGTCCAGGTAAACAAGGCTGCAATGCTACAACATATAATGTTGGTGTTAATAAAAAATGTATATATTATAATATAATAAAGTGCATAGTATACTATAAATTGCTAACAGTCCTGAGCTCCCTGATACTCTATTCAGCCGATCCGCCCTCCCCTCCTACTGTTTACCATACACGGAAGGGAACTGGGACACTGTGAGACACTAAAACACTGCAAAACTCGTGGCAGGAGTTGTATGCAGACATCTTGGACAATCAGGGGCACTGTATCACATTCGCACTCCTCCACTCCTGTAGATGACTCCCCTTAGAGATTTCTCTTCAATGTTTGTGTTTTTTTTGTCTTTTCTAGGTTTATAGTGGGTGCTAAGTACACCACTTTGTTGAAGCTGCAATGAGCTCCTGGGATCGTTGTGCTGCTGGAATTTTTTTTTCTCCTCCTCTGGACTAACAATAAGTGGAATTACTTGGACTTTATCCTTTTGGACTTTATACACTGTATCTTTTATTGCATCATTTGTTTGGTTTTATTAATCACTTTAATATTTCACTTATTATTAGTTGGTTAGCAATTTTTATTATTTAATACTGTATTAATAATTTATCACTAATAGTTTAACAATTATTCACTTAACTAAGTAGTGCTACTCTTTGTGTGTGTTTGTGTATATATATATATCGAAAAAAGAATAACCTCGCATCCGCTGTTAATATGAAGGGTCACCCTAAGCTGGTATATGAAGGTATAATAACCATGTCCGGCGGTGCTCACGGGCAATAGATAATAGGACAAAAACAGGGGGAAAAATCCAGTAGAGAGCACTCAAGTGAACCAATGATGAGAATAAGCAATAAATTAAACTGATACAAAAACATTAAAAAGAAACAGTACAGAATAGTTAAAATATGGCATGGACCCCTGACACAAGCACTGCAGAAACCACTTGTGTATAAGGTGGGTGAACTACAGCAGTAGTCACCTAGTCCTATAAAGATGCAAAACAAGCTCACCTACAGTACATCCACCAACAATTAAGGTAGCTAACCATGAGGGCATATAGAGCACAATGTATATAGAACAAGAAACACTTTCCATAACAATGCTTGAGTAAATGCATCTACTGTAACTCAGCACATAAATCAGTCTATCACGTTTTTCTGCTAATCATGGGTAAATTACTATTTAATCAGCACATAGGACCATCATTTATGAATCCATATCCACACAGCAGGATACACTGTTGTTTCTCCTTTCACATTAGCTTATTTCAGCTTGTTACTTTATCTAGTCAGGAGTATTCAGTATTACTTTAGCCTTATGGACACCACTGGTTCTTTTATTCTGTTTTGTGCTTGTATGTGATGAATACATTTTGATACAACTAATGTATGCTAGAGTGCAAATTTTTGGGATGCTTTGTTTCTTTGAAGGTTTTTACACATATATATATACAGTGTTCGACAAACCTATACATTTGCACACCCCGGGCGAGTGGATTTAACATTGTGGCGAGCTCCTATTGGCCCAAGCAGCACACGAATGGTACTAGGTGGCGAGTAGATTTTTTGGTGATTTGTCAACCACTGTATATAATATATATATATATATATATATATATATATATATATATATATATTTCTCAAACCGTTGTATTCCTGTCTGTCTGTCCTGTCCCTAGGGGCAATCACATTGGACTTTTGGCCCGTCACTCCGCCTCAGGCCAATGAAATGGCTCCCTTGGCCTGCCTGCCCCCGCACACCTCTCATTGGCCTGAGGTGGAGTGACGGGCAAAAGGTCACACACACACGCAAACACACCCCCTCTGCCCCCCCCATCACGTGCGCCGCCCTGCACCGGCTCCCGGACGGAGGGGAAGTACGGCGCGGCCCACCTGCCCTTGCCGCCAACTTCAGGCTCCTCCCCCCTCGCTCTCAACCGGCTCCCGGATGGAGGGGAAGCGCGGCACGGCCCTCCTACGCCAGCCGCCAACGCTCACTTACATCCCCGGCGCTCCCTTACCTCCCCGGCGCTCCCTTACCTCCCCGGTGCTACCTCCCCGGCGCTTCCTTTCCTCCCCGGCGCTCCCTTTGCTCCCCGTCGCTCTCTTACCTCCCCGGCGCTACCTCCCCGGCCGCTGGGGGGCCAAGCAGCCTTCTCAGATCTGCACCAGTCCCACTCTCCACCACCTCTCACTCCCGTCGTGTGTGTGTGTGGAGAGGGACATTTTACTCCTGCCAAAAAATTGTGCCTCACTTTCACCCCTAACCCTGCCCTTCACCCCCCCTACCCCTGCCCTTCACCTCACCCCTACCCCTGCCCTTCACCCCCCTACCCCTGCCCTTCACACCTCCTACCCCGCCCTTCACGCCCCCTACCCCTGCCCTTCACCCCCCCTACCCCTGCCCTTTACCCCCCCTACCACTGCCCTTCACCCCCCCTACCCCTGCCCTTCATCTTCCCTACCCCTGCCCTTCACCCCCCCTACCCCTGCCCTTCACCCCCACAACCCTGCCCTTCACCCCCCCACCCCTGCCCTTCACCCCACCTGCCCTTCACCCCCCCTGCCCTTCACCCCAAACTGCCCTTCACCCCCCCTGCACTTCACACCCCCCCACCCCTGCCCTTCACCCCCCCACACCTGCCCTTCACCCCCCACCCCTGCCCTTCACCCCCCACCCCTGCCCTTCACCCCCCCACCCCTGACCTTCACCCCCCCCACCCCTGACCTTCACCTCCCATACCTGCCTTTCACCCCCCCTACCCCTGCCCTACACCCCCCTACCCCTGCTCTTCACCCCCCACCCTGCTCTTCAACCCCCCACCCCTGCTCTTCACCCCCCCTACCCCTGCTCTTCACCCCCCTACCCCTGCCCTTCACCCCCTACCCCTGCCCTTCACCCCCTACCCCTCACCCCCCATCCCCTGCCCTTCACTCCCCCTACCCCTGCCCTTCACCTCCCCTACCCCTGCCATTCACCCCCTTCCCCTGTCCTTCACCCCCCTGCCCTTCACCCCCCCTACCCCTGCCCTTCACCTACCCCTGCCCTTCACCTACCCCTGCCCTTCACCTACCCCTGCCCTTCACCTACCCCTGCCCTTCACCTACCCCTGCCCTTCACCTACCCCTGCCCTTCACCTACCCCTACCCTTAACCCCCTCTACCCCTGGTCTTAACCCCCTCTACCCCTGGTCTTAACCCCCCCTACCCCTGCCCTTCACCCCCCGTACCCCTGCCATTCAACCCCTACCCCTTCCCTTCACACCCCCTACCCTGCCCTTAACCCCCCCTACCCCTGCCCTAAACCACCCCCTACCCCTACCCTTCCCCCCCACCCCTGCCCTTCACCCCCCTACCCCTGCACTTCACCCCCCCACCCCTGCCCATCTCCCCCCCTACCCCTGCCCTTCAGCCCCCCTACCCCTGCCCTTAACCCCCCCTGCCCCTGCCCTTCACCCCCACTGCCCTTCACCACCCCCTGCCCTTCACACCCCCCCTTCCCCTGCCTTTCACCCCCGCTACCCCTGCCCTTCACCCCCCTTACCCCTGCCCTTCACCCCCTACCCCTGCCCTTCACACCCCTCCTTCCCCTGCCTTTCACCCCCCCTACCCCTGCCCTTCACCCCCCCTACCCCTGCCCTTCACCCCCTACCCCTGCCCTTCACCTACCCCTGCCCTTCACCCCCCACCCTACCCCTACCCTTTACCCCCCCCCACCCTACCCCTGCCCTTCACCCTCCCCCACCCTACCCCTGCCCTTCACCCTACCCCTGCCCTTCACACCCTACCCTTGCTCTTCACCCCCCTACCCCTGCTCTTCACCCCCCCCACCCCTGCCCTTCACCCCCCCTACCCCTGCCCTTCACCCCCCCTACCCCTGCCCTTCACCCCCCTACCCCTGCCCTTCACCCCCTACCCCTGCTCTTCACCCCCCCCTACCCCTGCCCTTCACCCCCCTACCCCTGCCCTTCACCCCCCCTACCCCTGCCCTTCACCTACCCCTGCCCTTCACCCACCCTACCCCTGCCCTTCACCCCCCACCCTACCCCTGCCCTTCACCCCCCTACCCCTGCTCTTCACCCCCCCTACCCCTGCCCTTCACCCCCCCTACCCCTGCCCTTCACCCCCTCTACCCCTGCCCTTCACCCCCCCTACCACTGCCCTTCACCCTACCCCCTCCCCGCCCTTCACCATCTACTCCCTCCCCGCCCTTCACCATCTACTCCCTCCCCGCCCTTCACTCCACACCCCCTCCCCGCCCTTCACCCCCGCACCCTCCCCACCCTTCACCCCCGCACCCTCTCCACCCTTCACCCCCCGCACCCACCCTGCCCTTCACCCCCCGCACCCACCCCGCCCTTCACCCCCCGCACCTACCCCGCCCTTCACCCCCCGCACCCACCCCGCCCTTCACCCCCCGCACCCACCTCGCTCTTTATGCACCCCCCTTCCCACCCCACCCTTCACGCACTCCGCCCCTGCAATCCCGGGCAACGCCAGGTATATCAGCTAGTATATATATATAACTATATCTGTGAGTATAATTGTGACTGCATTAACGTTTGACCTGCTCCATCACTGTTTATGTTGTTGCGCAGTGCTTACCCTACATTCTGCATTATACCAGTGTCTGAACCAGCCTCTGGTTTCCCCTGTGATGTACATGACCATAGATGGCCCTAACCCAATCCCCCTCATGATGTGCCAGACCCAACATGGATCTTGGTATTGCCCTGCATGATGTCAAACACCTGTATGTGGTATGACTCTGGTTACGTCACTCGCTATGTGGACCCTGTGAGAGACCTGCTTCAGTGCAGGTTAATGAATATGATCTGTATTTAATCTTATTCTGTGTATGCTGCATACATGTGGAATGTATTTATTTTGCCTTTACTAGGGTAATATGCTAACTGTCACAGGAGACCAAAGGGGAGCAAAACAAATTGCGATTTATTCTTTAGAAAAACACATACACACAATGAAATACAATATGCAGAAGACAACACATTTACTGGGGGTCTGGGCTACAAAACTAATCTTTCCTAGTCGAAATAGCTCAGAAAACAAAGTCTTTATAAGTCCTTTCAATAACAGGTGTACCCGCAAAAGTCCTGGAACTCAATTCGGCATGCAGTTCTTGATGCCACCGCTCTTTCCACTCTGGAGGTGCTGAAATCCCTTGACCGGGAGCGAGTACCAAACGTCCTGGTACTCTTTTCGGCTTTTAGTTCCAGCCGCGACCGCTACGTCTCTTTTCAGAACTTGGCACCTGAAAAGTGAAGCCGGCTCACGTCTATTTCTCTCAAAGCATCTTTTGGTCAGTTCAAATTGCCGCTGCTCTCTTGGTGCTTAGAATCTCTTGACTGGATTGGCTGCTAGGTTTCTTATGGGATTTTCAGTCCCATTCACAAAACGCTATAGCCAATCAGCTCGTGGGAATATTTCTACCAGCCTATCACAGATTTCCCGGTAATCTGAAGCCGGGCGGGCACTGATTTCAATTCTGCTAACGGTTATGCGCCAACCTGGCACCTCTGTCACTTAGCATATTGAACCCCCCGTTGTGCCAGGCTCCTCAGAGTCTGGGGATGGGCAAATGGTTGCCATATAGCCCTTTTTCATGTCAGGATGTGTGTACTTGAGTGTAACTCCAGTACTCCGCCCGCACTAACACCTTGGCATCTCTGAGACTTTCAAGTCCGGTACCCGACCAGACACAGTGGCAACCAAGCCTGGTGGCTATCTGGTCTCTCAGAACCACGGACTTGGAAATTCCCCAGTTCATATACAGGGCATACACATACAGTATACACTGTTATACACAATGTTACTAAAAATCTTACTATGTCCCTCATCCCCTAAGATCTACTGAAAAGATGTGCAGGTTTATTTTCAGGGCTCCTAGATCTTCCTACAAGAAGTTTTAATAAAACTAATGCTTAGTTTAATTTTCAGGGTTGCTTCAATTGTACCGAAGCTGCTTAGAAATAATTTCACTCCCGAAACGTTATACATGGTTGGAGACACCCCGAACCCCTATACCGGGTCTGGGTGTTTGGGGCATATACCGTGGGGGACTCCCCCAAAACCAGGGACCCTTGACTATACCGGGGATACACAAATCCCTACGCCCCTTTTTACTTTTCTGGTCTTGGCTGACGCAGGGACTCCTGGCGGTGAGCTGCAAGAACATTTTCAGGGTAGGATTTTGACCGGAGCATTGTACTTCTAGGTATTAGAGAATCTGACCTGATTCCTGGCTACCTTTTTGGGGTATCCAGTAACTCTGCAACCCCGCCACATTGCCACAATCTGAAAAGACATTCTTTGCAAAACCCACCCTGAAACTCATAGCCTAACAATCTCTGCTCGCTGGCACTCCTGGAAAGGCAAAAACACAAAAATACTTTATTGTCGCATATTTTCATACAATGCATAGCAGTACATACACGACGGTCAGGTCCAAGAGCTGACACTCTAGGACCCCACAATGTGACAGGGGCAACCAAGTGGGATTGACCTTAATTAGTGAGCCTGGTTACCCCCTCACCGTCACACAATTCATACTAGACAGTAACACACATTCTTTGCCCCTTTTTTTCATGCATGACTTTAAATGAACAACTTGTATCTCCTATTTTTATATTGACAAAGGTCCAGAAAGGACCACAACGCCAATCACAAAATAAAACACTATTACGTAAAATTACAAGTGTGCTGGATTTGTATGCAAACCTGTTCTACATTATTGATCTGAGACAGCTTGGTTTCAATCTTTTTCAATTGCCCTACCTGATGACGCTTTCACTCCCTCCAAAAATATAGAAAACCAGCACTACATATCGAAATTTATTTTACTGCTAATTCATATAGTCTTACACAAGAAATATTTAACATATGAGACAAATTTCTATGTTCAACTAACTGGTACTGTACTATACATTTGCTTACAGAGGCGGCACACTTTATCCTCACTTGGCTAGTGCCGCAAGCCGGGAGGTGTCCCGGCTTGCTCGTTTCTTTCCCTCGGCGTGCCGCGCGTCATCGATGCGCAGTCACGCTTCATCGGGAGCGTGCGCGCATGGCGAGGGAGCCCTGGTGTCCCGCGATGTGGGGGATTGCGGTGGGGGGCTCCAGGGGACCCGGCAGACCCGGAGAGGGGAGGGGGAAGCCCTGATCAGAGGACCGATCCTCCGAGGCTCCGGCGCGCGCCCGGGACACCTCGGCAAGCGCCTGGTTTCTGTCGCGGCCGAGACCGGGCAAAGGTAAGAATAAACTCGGCCGCGACAGTATGTTGGATGGGGTTTCTATCATAGAACACATGGAACTGATTGGGGGTGAAATGTGCATCTCATTGTTATCCTATTTACTGTTTGGTAAGACAAACCTCATGTGTTAGAATATGTCAACACCTTTAGACCCAAGGATTATTTTCTATTGCATTCACTGTCAGGGCTACATAAGAAACACATAATATATTTAGTGCACATGCAGCAGGTGTCATTGTCCCATTAGGTCAGGGGTGGGCAACTCCAGTCCTCAACAGCCACCAACAAATCAGGTTTTCATGATATCCCTGGTTCAGCACAGGGGGCTCAGTCGGTTGCTCAGTCTTCGAATTGCCCACCCCTGAGTTAGGATATGTTTTGATGTTCTGCATAAACACTGACATTAAGTCCTATGGAAACCATTCTGCATTTTAATGGGCTATGTTATGTTATCTGGATAAACAACATCCCACATTACATAGGTACAGATCTATAGCCATAGACTTACCTTTAAAAAGTATGGGATCAAACCGTCTGACTGAAACTGTAGGAAATTCCCCAATATAGGAAGAGGGAAGGGGCCTGGGGGCAGTTTTCTTCTCTTCCACATATTCTTCCCGACAGTGAGTATAACCAAACAGGTGATAAAAGCCACAAAGGTGAGAGCGAAATCTTTCACATCCAACATATTCACGGTAGATAGCACCACAGTTTAACAAAACCGTTGTGTAGTAACCGGACTGTCTATATCTGTGTCTGTTCTCCAAATAATGTTTTCTGAAAAAGAAAGATAAAAGAAGGGAATGTGGGCGTTTTTGTTTCCACTAGTCCAGGCTGAACTGGATCTGCTGTTTACATGTCCTGATGTGACTTTTCCGATCGCAATCCAGGGGGAGCATTAAAGGGAAATAAAACAAAAGAACAATCTAAGTGTAAACAATAAAACAATTGTGAATTCGCTATGTGATGTGTCTTGGCTCATATGCACAGCCTGCTCACAAGATGTAGATAAAAAACGGGCAATTGGGAACAATTTCTGGACGAGAAGAAGAACTCCTATTACACAGCACTGATGTGACTTTTGGGATTCTATACGCTTTGCAAATTTGTGTATTACAAGAGCCAGTTCTGTGCCTATTTGAATGTGCATGGATCAGTTTCATGTATGTACTGTAGAACTGTTTGCCATATTAACATTATAGACATTAGGTAGAGACAGAAGTTAACCTAAAGCTAACACAAGAACCCCAATTGCTGCACTCAAAGTGTGATATGAATACGTAATAATAGGGGTATACAATAACCCAGTGTTTCCCAAAGTGTGCGCCGCGGCGCCCTGGTGCGCCGCGGCGCCCTGGTGCGCCGCGGCTTGGCTAGAGGGGCGCCGCGATCAGGGCCGCCAGCAGCGGGAAACAAGGGCTGCTTGTTAACTTTAAAAAAAAAAAAAAACCTCTGAAGCCGGCACCGGGTCTCACTGGCAGCGCCGGAAGTAAGAAAGAGGGAGGCCCGGCGCGCACGCTGGAGGAGCAGCACTGGGAGACACTGCAGCCTCACCCCCCCCTCCCTCTCCGCAGCACACCGGCCCTCCCTCCGCAGCACACCGACCCTCCCCCCACGTGGCACAGGCCCCCGCAGCACCGTGCAGGGACTGGGCCGTTCAGCCATAACCCCCTCCGCAGCATCGGCCCCATGCATCACCGGCACGCCACCCCCCCCCTGCAAACCACCGGTCTGACCATCACCCCCAAGGTAAATATATGTATTGGGGTAATTTTTATATGTATTGGGGGTGTTGGGGTAATTTTTAAATATATATTGGGGGTGTTGGGGTAATTTTTATATATATATTGGGGGTGTTGGGGTAATTTTTATATGTATTGGGGGTGTGTGTGTGATTGTGTGTATATGTATGTGTACATATATATATGTAACCCTGCTTCCCCCCATCCCCCAGACTCTACGGTGGTGTCTAGGGTGCATGAGGGAAGATTACATGCGATGTGGTGCATATGTTACGGTTGTGCTCGCCACAAACTTGTGTCGGACTGCGTGGCTGAGGTGGGGTTGTAAAAGACCCGACCTTAGACCGCGCAGGCTGATCCGGATTGCGCAGTTCGTAGTGGGGTCAGGACTGGAGAAATCAGCATCGTCAGTGGATAAGCCAGGGTCAGGACTGGAGACATCAGGGTAAACGTTGTCCAAGCAGGAGTTCGGCAACAGGTAGTCAGGAGTTCCCCGCTTCAGCTTAGGAGCGCGGGAATGGACTCTGCGCGTGCGGCGACCATGGCCCATGGTATTGGTCTCAGGAAGTGATAGGTAGACCGGAGTGGGCACACCGTCAGGCAGCAGTAGTAGATCAGTGCTTCAGCGCAAGAGTCTTGAGCGGGCTGGAGAATCCTCCGCTTCAGCACAGGAACCAGGACACGGCCTCTGCAATAGAGAATGAGCAGCAGGCCCCAGGAACCAGGGAGCGGAAGACAACACTGGGGAAACCTCCGCTTCAGCACAGGAGACAGGAACAGACTGCTGCGTGACACTAGCAGCCGGTCTCAGGAAACAAGGAGCTGAAGTAAACAAGGAGAGTACTCCGCTTCAGCACAGGAGACAGGAACTGACCGCTGCGTGAGACTAGCAGCCGGTCTCAGGAAACAGGGCGCTGAAGTCAACAAGGAGAGTACTCCGCTTCAGCACAGGAGACAGGAACTGACCGCTGCGTGAGACTAGCAGCTGGTTTCAGGAAACAGGGAGCTGAAGTCAACAAGGAGAGTACTCCGCTTCAGCACAGGAGACAGGAACAGAACTCTGCGTGAACTAGGGAATAGAACTAGAGAGATTAGTACACAACAGAGTCAAGCCTTCAGGCTTGTGGCAGAACACTTGTGACATCCATGAAGGACTATGCTCGGCAGGGGAGGATTGTGGGGGTGCAGTACTTAAAGGCCAGCGGGCCAATCCCCGGAGGGGGGTGTGAAGGCACTGCTCCAATGAGTGAATACAAGGCTAGGTTGCAGTGATTGGTTGCACAGCTGCAGTAGATACCAGAGGGAGTGTTCCAGGACTGCACAGGTCTGTGAGGCAAGGTTAGCAGTAAACTGAGGTGTGGATTCCTTACAGCATACCTGTGAGGAACAGGAGGGCCTGAGCTTCCCGCGATGTTATTGGGGAGCCAGGACCGGGCTTCTGGGGTGGTAGCCTCCATGATCTCTTAGTGGTGCAGCGCCTCCATCTTCTATACTCCCAGGAATATGGGACAGGACCTGTATAGAAGAACCCTTTTGGTCCCAGGGTAATAGCCTCCAACTCACACACAGTCTTTGGTATAAAGGATAGTCTCTTTATTGGCAGATCAGCAACTCCCAAAAGCAGTGGCCTTCAGTAGCCGCAACAACAACAGCAGAGCCTTGCTAATTACTCCACTCTCCTCCCACACTGATATTTCCTCCTCTCCTTCCCTCCAAGTCTCTCCTCCGACAGGATGGTCTGGGCTGGGGCTTCAATATCCCGCGGCCCACCGCCGAGGTTATCCTCGTGGTGGGGATTGAATGCTCCCCATCACCCCTGGCAGGGGGTGAGGGGCATTGGTCCACCAGGTCTATAGTGCTATCCACTCTACTAAAAGCGGCGGAGTCTCTCCACTCCTCTCGCTCTCTGTTCCTGCACGGCTGTGCAGGTGTGACCGCGGTCTACTCCAACTCCTTGGACCGATCCGCAGGACTCTCTTGGCATATTCCCATGGCAGAACAAGAAGACCCGCCCCTTACAGGAGTGCCGGCTAAATATAGAGCTAGCCCCACCTCTCGTGATGTCAGCAGAACCTCCCCTCTTGCTCACGCCTGCAGCAGAGTCCAGGCCTGCATCTACCACTCAGGGCTATGAAGGGGGGAAAACCCATGATGATTACTGGTGCCTGATCTTAACAGGACTTACCACAGTAGAAGGGAGATAGGTATAGCCTGTGCTGTTTACAGGGGGATGCACTCTCCCTATGGTGGAATCCAATGGTCCCAACTTGGACCTAGTTTTAGCAGACCCATCCTGCGGCGAACCACCTGGGAAACCGCACACCTAAACATTGTCATAATACATGGCATAATGAGGTAGTTCAGTACAAATACAACCGGGTACTCCCAACATGGAGAACTCTACAGATAATGCTTTGGATCAGGCTTTCTTACCCGCCGTCCATTATGATCCGTGACGGTCACAGCGAACGATTGGACGGTCCATGCTCAGGCCTGTATGTAACACCGTGCATGTAGATACATCTACCAATGCTCCATATGCGTACTAATTCACTAATCTTATCCTCATTGTGATACCCTCCCTGACCGAACTTGGTCCGAAGGTATTCCTGGACTGCCTCCCTGAGCCAACTGTCTCGGTTCTCTTCAATTTCCCTCATGATGGGCTCAGGCACATAGGGATACTCATACCCGTGGGACTGCCGGTATCTAGCGACTATGGCCCTGTCAGCTCGACTTAGTTTGGTGAGTTTATGGTGCCCTGCCCTGCTCGGCAGTACCCAAAACACAGGCTCTTCTGGAGCTACTTCATCATACAAAATACTGGGGCCTCGAGGTACAATAAGTTTCTGTTCTATCTCTCGAAACCGGTGATCTAACTCATCCTACACCTCCTGCGGAGTGAAAGAACCAGCCGCCCACCAATGGTCTACTACATTATCCTTAATTAATAAGAACCGTGTACGGTCCATCCCCTCGTGGTATCCGGTGAATAAAGGCGCCCACCATTTGTCTCGGTGTTTGTACTCTGCGGAATGACTAGTGCGTTCTACATCAGACTCTACCTATGATGATACACCGGATGTACCCGCACCAGTAGATCGCAAGCAATCTCTCCTCCCCTTAGATTATAATACGAAGTAGGATTCATTTTGTGCACCACTTTGCTGGTAGACCCAGCCACCACTGGAGTGTGAGACCCACAATTCCTCCCTCTAGCTGCAGGAGAAAACTGCACAGTTTTAGGCACAGGTATAATCAGTGGTTGACAAATCACCAAAAAATCTACTCGCCACACAAAAAAATCTACTCGCCACCTAGTACCAAACGTGTGCTGCTTGGGCCAATATTTACTCGCCCGGGGGTTAAATCCACTCGCCCGGGGCGAGCAAATGTATAGGTTTGTCGAACACTGGGTATAATACTTGAATACGGTATCTCCCCATCAGACCCTTCATCACTCAACTCCCAATCCCACAAGTCGTTGGCGTATTTGGGGTATTTACATAACTTATCCCTGGTAGGTCCCGGTGGCACCACTCATGACGGGGCAGGGGCAGTGGCCGGGGCAGTGGAGCTATGGGCCAGGGCTGGGGGAACGTTCATGGTATTGTCCAGCAAGCGGGTGATACCACGCCCAATGAACATTTTCTTAAAGGCACTCTCCGCCATACTTCTGGCTTCTTGGTAGGGGCCTCGACTCTGTAAGGTAGTCAGGGCAATGGCTGAGTCTATGCTTCGAGAGGAGAACACTCCTCCAGGCCTTCTCTTTCCGGTGGAACTGGAAACGAGGTCATCAGGATCGCCCGTAGAATCTCCACCCGCTCCGTGGTCACGCACCGGAAGTGTGTCGGGGACCTGCAGGGGCAGTGGCGGAGCATCCGGTACACGGTCGAACAAGTAGGCCTCAAGCCTCTCTTTCTTGTTCGCCGGGGTCGCGGTCTGCGCCTGGCGGGAGTAAGGGGATGGTGGAGTCTCCTTACCGCTTCGCTGCTTTTTGATGACATCGGGCTCCTCTAGGATCGTCTCGGTCTCCGTCTCCGTTTCCGCCG
The DNA here is from genome assembly GCF_040206685.1 of Ascaphus truei. Classification (NCBI taxonomy): domain Eukaryota; kingdom Metazoa; phylum Chordata; class Amphibia; order Anura; family Ascaphidae; genus Ascaphus; species Ascaphus truei. The sequence goes on from NC_134489.1 coordinate 15,619,908, forward strand.
CACTGGGAGTCACCACTGCGGTGGGACTCTTACGGGCCTCTGGCCGCACCAGCGCTCGCCGTCGGATGGTGTCCGGACTTGTCTGCTCTCTCTTGATGCCTTTGGGGTGGTTCGCCGGTAGGCGCATCGCCACCGATGTCACGCCAACCTCTTCCTCCGAGGAAATCGTGATCGGTTCCTTCGCTAGGGAGTCACCTGGTTCTTCGGCGATACAACCAGTGGGTATAGGTACAAAGTAGTCTCACTCTGGTACCTCCACTGCGGTCGCGCTCTTCTCTGTTGTCAGCTCGCTCAGTTCAATAGCGGGCTGAGCCTTGGTTCCTCCCGCTTGGGTGTGACGGGGAACCAGGGCAGTCTTGTCTTTGTCTTCCGCCACCTCCGTCAATGTTCCCGGAGAGGCAACCCGCGGGGTTCCGAACAAAGGCCACGGCTCGTTCGTCCAAAGGTAAAACGTGCCACATTGAAGGCATCGGGCCTTGGTGCTTGGTACCGCGCCCGGTATCCCGCACTGAACACACAAACATCGGATGTATTCGCGCTCAGCTACCTCCACTACCAGTAGGCCTCCTGGTAATTGGTAAATGGAAGTATTCATCACGGACATGGTTCGCTCAGGGTTGGAACAGCTCAGTGTTTCAGCTCCTTGTGCCTCGAATGCCAGACAAAAGTGACGCTCTTCGCTCAGGCTTCCGGTCCCTCCCTTCGCTTGGGAGGACTCTCCTGATTGGTTCTCCTTGTGCCCCCTCCCTCTGGTGGAATCCAGAGGCGGGATCTTTTCTTCTTCAGCCTGACGTGGCCTGGCTTGCTGACCAGTCACTGCACAGGTGGGTGGGGTTTTGGCTTTCGCGCTGCTCCGCTCCCCTTGCAAAGAATCCGGGTTTGGCGCCAGATTACTACACATTTCCAGCCACATTCTCCTTATAGTCTTTGTGCACGAGGCACGTGCTTGCTCCAGGCTTTGCGGGAACCGCCATTTTGGATCACTTTTCTTGCTCCGCGGAGCACATGTAGGGATAGACGCCATTTTGGATGGGTCCTCCAAATGTCCATGTGCCCTATCCTCAGTGTCTAACGGGTATCTCGTACCTAAACACTGACTGACTGACTGTGTGCTCTGCATTCTGTGTCTCTCTAAATTGAGGTGGCTTTTACCCCAGGCTTAGCAGAACTCCTCTCCTCCATGCACTGTACTCGATGTCTACCATGCAAGTGTTCTGTGGTGCGTGTGTGTGGGTGATAGCTAGGATACCTCTTTTCTAGGTACGGGCGTCTCCTACTTTTGGCCACTCATAGCGCGGGCCCTGGGCCATGGTCCCTGGACTGGTTAACAGGCTGACCCCCCCAGTTGCCTCACGCTACCTGCCTCAAGGGACTCAGTCAGCTCTAACTATTCACCCTTCCTACGCCACCTCCTATGGGCGCCCAAGGTGTACTTTGCGAGAGTCTGCGCTCCCCTGACTACCGTCGGCATATGCAATTACGCCCATCCTTCTCCAACACTTGCACGGCGAGTACGTCTCACTCAACCCGTTCCGCCTTGCTATAAGCCGGTCCTGTTCTGACATATCTCTCAGCAGCACCTCCAAATGTAACCCTGCTTCCCCCCATCCCCCAGACTGTACGGTGGTTTCTAGGGTGCATGAGGGCAGATTACATGCGGTGTGGTGCATACCTGTGAGGAACAGGAGGGCCTGAGCTTCCTGCGATGTTATTGGGGAGCCAGGACCGGGCTTCTGGTGTGGTAGCCTCCATGATCTCTTAGTGGTGCAGCGCCTCCATCTTCTATACTCCCAGGAATATGGGACAGGACCTGTATAGAAGAACCCTTTTGGTCCCAGGGTAATAGCCTCCAACTCACACACAGTCTTTGGTATAAAGGATAGTCTCTTTATTGGCAGATCAGCAACTCCCAAATGCAGTAGCCTTCAGTAGCCGCAACAACAACAGCAGAGCCTTGCTAATTACTCCACGCTCCTCCCACACCGATATTTCCTCCTCTCCTTCCCTCCAAGTCTCTCCTCCGACAGGATGGTCTGGGCTGGGGCTTCAATACCCCGCGGCCCACCGCCGAGGTTATCCTCGTGGTGGGGATTGAATGCTCCCCATCACCCCTGGCAGGGGGTGAGGGGCATTGGTCAACCAGGTCTATAGTGCTATCTGCTCTACTAAAAGCGGCGGAGTCTCTCCACTCCTCTCGCTCTCTGTTCCGGCACGGCTGTGCAGGTGAGACCGCGGTCTCCTCCAACTCCTTGGACCGATCCGCAGGACTCTCTTGGCATATTCCCATGGCAGAACAAGAAGACCCGCCCCTTACAGGAGTGCCAGCTAAATATAGAGCTTGCCCCACCTCTCGTGATGTCAGCAGAACCTCCCCTCTTGCTCACGCCTGCAGCAGAGTCCAGGCCTGCATCTACCACTCAGGGCAGGGCTATGAAGGGGGGAAAACCCATGATGATTACTGGTGCCTGATCTTAACAGGACTTACCACAGTAGAAGGGAGATAGGTATAGCCTGTGCTGTTTACAGGGGGCTATATATATATATATATATATATATATATATATATATATATATATATATATATATATATATATAAAATTAGGTGGGGTTTTTTGTATGCATTTGGGGGGGGTGTTGTATATATTTTGGGGGGTGGGGATTTTTTTGTATGTATTCGGTGGTGGGAAGTTTTTAGGTATATATCTTGTGGGAGAATTATGGGGGGGGAAACGAAATGAGTAAGCGTGGGGTAATTGACGGAGGGAGAGGAGAGAGGGGGTGAGTGAGGAAAAGAGGGAGAAAGAGTGAGAAGCAAGGGAGATAAATACATGCGAGGCGGGAGGGTGAGACGGAAAGGAGAGAAATACATGGGGTGGGGGCTCGTGAGGTGTGAAATGGGAGAGAGTGTGAGAGAGAGAGAGTGTGTGAGAGAGAGAGAGTGTGTGAGAGAGAGAGAGAGAGTGTGTGAGAGAGAGAGAGGGAGAGACAGAGAGTCTGAGAGAGAGAGAGAGTCTGAGAGAGAGAGAGCGTGTGTGTGAGAGAGAGAGATTGTGAGAGTGAGTGAGAGAGTGTGAGAGTGAGAGTGTGTGTGAGAGTGAGAGTCTGCGTGAGAGTGAGAGTCTGCATGAGAGTGAGAGTCTGCGTGTGTTTGAGAGTGCGTTTGTGTGAGAGTCTGCGTGTGTGTGAGTCTGCGTGTGTGTGAGTCTGCGTGTGTGTGAGAGTTTGCGTGTGTGAGAGAGAGAGAGTCTGCGTGAGCGTGTCTGAGAGAGCGAGAGTCTGCGTGAGAGACATACCAACTGCGCACTGCAACTGTTAGGTATGTATATACAACTTTGTTTTCACTTTGGGCGCCGTGGAAAAATCCTGATCACCTTAGGGAGCCTTGAACCGAAAACGTTTGGGAACCGCTGCAATAACCCACTAAAGGAGTAGTTTATTTCTCCTGTCTAATTGCTCTACTCAGCTTATAACATTACTAATGTTATACTAATGTTATACTAATATTACTAGTTGTTGACTCTCAACAAGCCAAATTGGAAACAATTGACAATGATCTTACATTGCAATTGAAAATAATAGAGAAATTCCAACCTCATGCTGAGTTTGTTGATTTAGAGTCAAGATTGCACAAAGATGTTTTGAAGTTTAAAAACGAAATTAAAGAAAGGAAACACTGAAAATATCAGAGAGACAAACAGGATTATTGCCAAGATAAAGTTTATAGCTATAAACAAACCCGCCGGACTAAACCTAGAACTATTAACTATTCCTCATCAGAAATAGACAATTCTGAATCTGATTCAGGTGGCAGTGAACAGCCAGGGGCAACTACTGCACATTCCTCAATCAGCACTAGGTTACAACCTATGTCTGATAGAGATGTTGTTTTTTTAGAGGGAACGAAATAAAAAAATCTACAAGAAGGGGAAAAAAGAAAACTAAGGGACAGACGAGGCAAACCACGAAACCCATTTCATTAGGCACCAATAAGTTGAAGATATTTAATTTGTCACATCTGGAGCTATCTCCGATGCATATATCTATTCTGGAAAAGGGCTTATCATTTTCACCATCAAGTGATTTTAAGCTCTTTGAACGGATTAAAGATCTAAATCTTTTTTCCAGAAAATTATTGCTGCATAAATTTCACATTAGCAACAAGAGGAAACAATTGGAACATAGAAATATCACTACTCAAGAGCACACTCACTTGGAAGATCTAGTTACACTTTTAAGTGATAATGAACAAGTGAACACATCTGTAGAAGGTCCCTTTACAGATTTAAGACCACGTAGTAGATTTACACCTCTTATGACTGTATGCCCACAGGTGGAAGTTTTCACTGACTTAGTGACCAAAGATTTGGAGAAACTGAAACCTTGCCACTCACGTAAAGGGAACATAACAAACAGAAAGAAACAAGCACTGAAGAAACTTGTAACAAATCAGCAAATAACAATTAAACCTTCAGATAAAGGAGGTAACATTGTGGTTTTGAATACTAGTGACTATGTTATTGAGAACAAACGTATCTTAAAAGACAAATATACATATCGAGTCTTGGACAGGGATCCAACCAATGCGTACAAATTGGAATTATACGCACTTCTTAGGGATGGCCTGGATCATAAACTCATTGGCAAAAAAGAATATGAGTTCATGCATATAAAAACACCCACTATAGCCACGTTCTACACCAGGCCTGCACAACTCCAGTCCTCGAGGGCCGCAAACAGGCCAGGTTTTCAGGATATTCCTACTTCAGCACAGCTGGCTCAATTAGTGGCTCAGTCATACTGAGGGACATAATGGGGACCCTGGTTGCCTTCAGTTTATAGGGATTGATCGTACCATTAACACCATAAGAGGAGGTGACATTGATCGCAGACTCCTGCAATGAGAGGCGGAATGGATATATCGCTTAAAAACTTTATATCCATTGGGTCTAAATGAGGGTTTGACAGTTACCCCCTTCATTTAGTCATTTGTCTGCCCCTATTGATCCGCCATGTAAATATGTTGTAAAGTGCACATAGTTTGATCCCCTTTTAGTTCCTCTGTATATAATGTCAATAATAGCAGTACAACACCCCCAATACTGTATTGATGAGAGAGAGAGAGAGAGAGAGAGAGAGAGAGAGAGAGAGAGAGAGAGAGAGAGAGAGAGAGAGAGAGAGAGAGAGAGAGAGAGAGAGAGAGAGAGAGACCTATTATTACGCTATTCATATCACACTTTGAGTGCAGCAATTGGGGTTCTTGTGTTACTTTTAGGCTAACTTCTCTCTCTACCATATGCATTTTATCCCCTTGCACCCTAGTTCCTCTTTTAGTTTAATTGGAGAGCGTTGATTCAATTTCTATAGGTAGTTACATTACAGACATTAGGTAAAGATTTTAAAAACCCTCCAAAATGTACTATACAGGTAAGCGCCTTATTTTTTTATTTTTACAAAGTTGTCCATCTCCTATATTAATCCAATTAAATATCCTATTGCTGTTAGTTAATTTTGATCCTAGAGGGGAGTGAGAAAGGGGTTTGTGGTTACTCATGAGTCCTTCAAATGTATCAGGTCATTACATACAGTAAACATAACACAGGTACAGAAAATTGTCAGTGTGAATTTTGTTTTGTTCACTCTTTTGCTATCAGAATTACCAGCAATGCTTTACTCTGCAACACATTAAATAACTGTGTGTTATTACACTGCTCTCTATGTTATTATATTATTCTGCATGTCATTCTGTTATATCACTCTGCATGTTATTATATCTCTTATCGTGGTATTATATTCTGCATGCTACATTAATTACCTAGATTGAAGCTGTAAACTGCTGACGGCGCGTGCACGTGACGGGTGCCGTCAGCATTCACGTGGCAGCATCTCAAGTATCACAGTATACAGCTGCCAGACGGCTCGCGTGCTGTTCCCTTCTAAGTGGGCAGGAGTCTAAGTGGTGACTCGGGAAGTACTGGTAAGGGGGGAGCTATCTGATTTTTTTTATATTGTATCACTGTGACATCAGCAATCATAGACTCCTAACGGTGGTAGCACATTCATGAATATGTGCATAGGCATACCAACAGCCGCACCGTTCCTAGGAGTAGATTAGCTCCAGTGCAGATGTCAATTAGTGACAGGAGCTCTCTGTATGTATGGAGTTTACAGCTTCAATCTAGGTAATTAATGTGAGTATTCTATGCAGTTCATGGGAGTGACCAAGCCATCATTGGGCTAATCATCTAACTGTTCAGTCAGCCAGTAGTACTCTGTGTATATATCTCTGCATATTGGCAGAATATTCACTTTGCAAACCTCATCATACACTCACCTTGCACCTATCTTTGACTAAAAAGATAGGTGAACCACACTATACAGAGGTCTCGGTGGTAATAGTATTCTAAGACAGTGGAAGCGCATTCATAAATATGCGCACAGGCATACAGACAACCACACTGTCGATAGGAATCTATACACCGCTGTAATTTCACTCTATGTATTTCAGCTAGCTCTTGTACTTTTGGAGCAATTTAGCTGTTGTCAGGTGATTAAGGACCCATTACACCACGCATAGTGAGGATATACCAGATATACTGCGCTGATTCATTTATCTGCATACCACCATTGTGAGTAAAATTACATTCTCACGTTATTACCTTTATACCTGTCTGACAATCAGGACAGGCTATCAGTTAGCTTTCCCCCTACACCAGTGTATACCTAATTACCACCCTAAGGGAATACTGCATATCAGATCCCTGGGAACGTTTTGATCTAATTAACCTCATACGTCTCCCTAACTTTACCAACCTGGAGTATCCTATATACTCATCAGTAGGGTTTATATATATGTGTGTGTCAATTGATGTATTTTAACACCCATTATTTTAATCAGCAAAGCATTAAAGATTATTTTTAATATATTTATCACTACACATTTAGGGGATATTGAGTGCTTTCAGTGGGTTCTTGTCCTTTCTATATTATATTATTCGGCATATATTTCTCCACCCCTCCACAAGCTCCATTTTTTAATGGAATTTAAAGCTCCCTGTCAGTTTATCAGTGCCTACCTTGCATGGACTCCTAATCAGTTGTATTGAAATATAAATCAATCTAGATTAGATAAAGGTAGTAAAAATTCTAGATGTCACTATCTTTAGCTCACTTGGTTCAATGATTAACTGAAGCTTCAAACTCCTCACCCACGTTATTTAACTAACAGGACTGCTGAGTCACTCACTTGTCCCTACAATGTATTTTTCTGACCTGGACAGGTTCACGTGAGTGTAAGTTCCATGCTGATAATGCTTGTGATTCTATTCAGCTACAGTTCATAGTGATGTGAGAAAATCCCCTCTGCTACTGCCCTATGGGTATTGTATTGTATGTCTTTATTTATATAGCGCCAAAAGTGTACTCAGCGCTTCACAAAGAATACAGTACAGGGAATTATAATTATACAATAAGCGCAGCAAAAATCAGACTATAGGAAAGGAAATCCCTGCCCCGAAGAGCTTACAATCTAAGAGGTTTCATGGGAAACTTACAGAGACAGCAGGTGAGGGAGTAAGTGCTGTAGATGGGTGGTGGGAGTGACTGATATAAACTATAGTATAGCTACAGTATCTGGAGCAATAGCAGAAGTTAAAGGCACATACAGTATTTACTAAAACGTTCTAAGCTTTAGAATGTCAACTTCCAATTATTTCAATAGGATTTAGGGCGTGCTAAAGTGTAGTACCTTTAGTGAATATTGACCACAGGCAGCAATTTGATGGATCAATATGGGGTGTTATAGGGGTTGGTAATATGGGGCAATAGATGGAGTTATAGGGGGCGGTTATATGGAGCAATAGGAGAAGTTATAATCAGTACATTTATGGGGCAATAAGAGAAAGTATGGGGAGTTTTTATATGGAGCAATAAGAGGAATGACTAGTCTGTGAAGACAGTTCTCCCTCCATTACAGAGGTTATGAGAGCTTTTTGCGGGTGCAGTAAAGATTGGATACTGTGGTGTTGTTTGAAAGCTTAAAATGCTATGGCCAAAGAATTGAAATACAGATGCAGCGGCCGTTATTCGCACATATCACAGAGCCGTGTTCGTGTGCGCTGCTGTACTCCACGCAGCCAATCCCACGGTTGATTTTGTTTGAATTTCATGGATCCCGATTGCTTTGGGTGCAATTCTCCGCGTTTCTGTAGAAGAAATGAATGCATTGTAATGTGTACAGTACAGTATTGTGTCAATTTGCAGGTGTTTAAAAACCAGAACACTAAAATACCATTTTCTGCACTCGATAAAACACGAGTCAACACACGGTAATGACGCGCCATGACGTGGGTATTCCGAGGTATACAACGCGTGATATGTTTGAGTAACGGCCGCTGCATCAGTAAATTACACTCATTTATGAAAAGAAAAACAGATAAGTGTTTACAGTAACTATATAATTTGTCATATTGGATGTAGCACTGAGCCGTTTTGTCTATTGAAGCATTAAGAGAAGTTATAAGTAGCAGTTGGGTCGGTGGGTGAATGACAGTTGAATGACAGTTGGGTGAATTGAAAATGGGTGAGTGGGTGGGTGAATGACGGTGGGTGGGTGGGAGACAGTGACTGGGTGACAGTGACTGGGTGGGTGGGAGACAGTAACTGGGAGACAGTGACTGGGTGGGTTGGTGAATGGCAATGACTGGGTGGGTGGGTGACAGTGACTGGGTGGGAGAGAGTGACTGGGTGACAGTGACTGGGTGGGTGGGAGACAGTGACTGGGTGGGAGAGAGTTACTGGGTGGGTGGGTGGGTGGGAGAGAGTTACTGGGTGGGTGGGAGAGAGTTACTGGGTGGGTGGGAGACAGTGACTGGGTGGGAGTCAGTGACTGGGAGACAGTGACTGGGTGGGAGACAGTGACTGGGTGGGAGACAGTGACTGGGAGACACTGACTGGGTGGGAGACAGTGACTGGGTGGGAGACAGTGACTGGGTGGGAGACAGTGACTGGGTGGGAGACACTGACTGGGAGACACTGACTGGGTAGGAGACAGTGACTGGGAGGGAGACAGTGACTGGGAGGGAGACAGTGACTGGGAGGGAGACAGTGACTTGGTGGGAGACAGCGACTGGGTGGGAGACAGTGACTGGGTGGGAGACAGTGACAGGGTGGGAGACAGTGACTGGGTGGGTGACAGTGACTGGGTGGGTGACAGTGGGTGATGGTGACAGTCTGTGGGGTGACTTACCTTGACCGGGTGGGTGCAGCTTGCCGCCGGACGCTTCCCCCTCCTGCCCCCGATATATCCGCGGCAGCTGCCCGGGACGGGAGTGGGCGCGGGAGGTGGGCCCTAGGGGGGCACGTGGGAAGTGGGCTCTAGGGGGGCATGCGGGAGGTGGGCTCGGGGGTCACGCGGGAAGCTGGCAGCGGGGGGAAGTGGGGGGAAGCGTGCCGCAGAAGGAGCTGGTACTTCCCTCTCCATCCCACGTTGGGAGTGCAGGGGGGGGGAAAGCGTGCCGCAGGAGCGGGGGGGTGGGAGCAGGCCCTGCTTGCCCTGCGCATGCGCGCCGGGACTGCAGGGAATCGCCGCCATTTTCTATAACTTTTTTTTTTAAATTTAATTTATTTAATTAACTGGCGCCCGGTCACGCAGGGGGCCGAGCCAGCCTGGCCCCCTTGACCCACGGGGCCCGGGATGCCAGTACCCTTTTTCTCCCCCTGTTGGCGGCCCTGTTTATCATATTGTAATAGGAGTGATTAATCATACCCATTGAAAATGGCATAAAGGCCTCATTTTTCTTGAAGCATCCGTTGCTGTCCAAGAAGTGATTGGGGTTGAATTTAAGTGTAGAGAAATGTGTGGGGTCCCGGAGAACGGAGCACAGCAGAGAGAAGACACTGGTGCCCTAGAGAAAGAGAGCATGCACTTTCTTGTTTATGTTCTTTTTTTTTTACGAAACATAATTCTGACAGGAAATTCCCATGTCAGTGATAACCTGGGATAATCCCTTTGCGGACTTTAATGCCCTGCAACACATTGACACACATGCTATTCACATTCTATGTGGGGGATAATGGAAATTAGATTACTCAATCTCCCTGTGCCTCAGGCACCAAAATTAGATTGTGATATACTCTAAGAGAAAAAAATGCACTAAAAATTGTTTGTGAATATATATATAACAATGTTATGATATATAATATGTACTATGTGTAAAATCCATATGCACTATAAAAAATTGATTGGAAAAAAGATTGCCAATTTTGTATGACAAATACATAATTAAAGCAGATATGAGATTCAATATGAGACAGAAAAAAGGAAATAACTGATTGGATTGCACATAAACATGATCATATAAGGAGGAGAAATTGCTAGATAATGAATTAGCGAATAGCCAAAATACTGATATTAAAGATTTAAATAAACAACTATAAGATAGATTGGATAAAACGAAGAAAGAAATTGTAAATATGAAACAGAAAAAATATCGGAGGGATAAAATGGATTATGATCAAAATAAACATAGAAACAAGAATAGGTTTTCATAGAAAAATAGGTCAGATCCATTTGAGATAGATATTGAGAAGCCTCTCCCACAAAATAAGAGTTTTGAATATACTGTAGTAAAAACAGCTTCCATAATAGTAGGAATAGCTCCAGTTAAATGGAACAATAAGATAAACAACATCCCTCTAAATACACACGTGTTCACAGTAGAAAAGTATCTTATAAACACCTAACAGGACCCAATAGAATCATTATGAAGATGAGACTTAAAGCAAACGAACAATAGAAACTTCAAATAGATACACTGCCCTACAAATATCACCAAGAGAAAAGAGCCATAAGTCTGTTTTTAAGGAGAGAAAGACATGGTCCAAGAATGAGGCAAGTCTGGGACCAAATAATCTTAGGAGAGAGAGAGTCAAACTTATGTCACCAATGGGCCAGAAAAGAAGCAACTCTCCAGACAAGGGACAAGAGGAGGAACTAATGTCCAATAAAGCAAAAAAAAAGCCCTTATAGGGTCATTACATGTAGCAGGAATATTTAATTTGTTAACAGTTGTTCTGACCTACAGCTGCGTCAGCTTTTATTCTAAAGTGGCGTTTGCCGAACCGCTCTGAATGCCGCGGCCCTACGCGCTCTGTTTTCCAACCGTTAGGCAATTGACTCTTTTTTCCATCGGGTTTCTATTGTGCGCAGAATCCATTTATCGGGCGCTGAAAATTGCATTTTAGCGTTGTCTGCAATACTGTCTAGAAACTCAAGTGGGTGATTGCGAGCTGTTGTCTTAAAAGTCTAATAGCAATTCAACCTACACAGTACAGCCGTACAGTCCTGCAAGTCTCTGTGTGTGTATAGCAATTGTAATTTGAAGAATTATATTTGAAGCAGAGATTAACATTATGCGTTCATACTGTATACAGTACTGTAGTCTTAGGCTCCTTAGCCATACACATAAAAAATATGAGCATACTGTACTGTATACAGGATAATAAAGGGAAAAGAAGTACAGTATTACAAAAATATAACGTTGCGTCTTCTTCCGAATATAAAATATTTTTTCCGCTCATGCGGATTGGAACCTTGTTGAAACGCATACTGTATGCGTGTCATCACATTTCTATATGTATTCTTTATTAATCAATACTTTTGCTAGGCTTGCTCTTCTTTTCCTACTGTTTTTATTTTATGCGCATGCGTGTATGTCTTATTGGAACATTGTTGAAAAGCATATGCGTGTTATCACATTTACGCGCATGCGTGTATGACTTCTCATTCACTTTGAATTTCAAGTCTGAAAAAACAACAACTTTTTTTTCCTTTCTCGACATGGGCTCGCATAACAATTTTGGGTATTCTGAGATTCAATCACTACTGTACAGCTGCGACAGCCTTTAGTCTAAATCAGCCGAAGCCGCGCCGCTCTGATAACCGCGGCAAGACACTCTCTGTTTTCTTATTTTTCCGAGCGGTTTTCGTTATTTTAGCGCTTGCTTTTTTAGCGTTGTCTGCAATACTGCAATACCGTCTAGAAACTCAGGTGGGCGATCGCGAGCTGTTGTCTTAAAAGTCTAATAGCAATTCAACCTGCTGTACATTTCTGCAAATCACTGTATGCGCGCGCAGTAATTGTTCTGTAAATTTGAAGATTTATATTTGAAGCAGAGATTAATTAACGTTCTGAGTTCATACTGTATACAGTAGTAGTACTGTATGAGGCTCCTTAGGGAAAAGAAGTACAGTATTACAAAAATATAACGTCGCGTCTTCTTCCGAAAAGAACATTATCACATTTCTATATGTATTATATATTGATCAAATCTTTTACTAGGCTTGCTCTTCTTTTCATACTGTTTTTATTTAAGGCGTATACATGTATGTCTCATTTGAACACTGTTGAAACGCATAGGCATGTTACAGTATCACATTTCTGCGCATTAAACATTATGATGACCTTTTGAAAATATTTCTTTGAACTGATAATCCATCATACAGCACTCTCCCCGTCGCCCCAGCACACACAGGGCTCAAGGATTTCAACTTCTTATCTACACCTCTCCCACACCATTCATTTGTAATGGATGGCTTTCTGGCTTGGATATTATGAGAATCAAGTTTATTGCCATCTGCATCAAGTGAACCACTGTCTTCAGGAAAGGAGGTCAGAAAGAGCGCATCACTGGGTCCTCACATCTAGGATCTCCCCTGTTCAGGTGAGCACAACCGAACTACCACCAATGGACACTTCTGAACCTATGCAACTGGGAGGTACTAGTCTCTCTAATTCTGAGAAGCAACATTGTAAGAATGCTGTGTCACGGTAACTTGTGAAGGGTTATAATATACACAAAATCTCTGGGTTGAATTGAACATGACTTAGATATGATAAATTAAGTTTATTCCTTGAAAAAGGTGAACACACAAGATTGCACAAATAACATACAGAATATGAACACTTACTCAGGGTTTGGGGCAATGAAGCAATCATGATCTGGATTGGCAATTCATTCCCGATACAGGATACAAAACGAAGTCACAACGAAGACACTGGGCATAGGGCTTACACTCGTTTATATGGGGTTTCAGCCCTATCCCTTAACATTGGGTGCTAAGCATTGGTTATCAATTACTTCCACCCAATTACCCCTTGCCACCTAACGTGAGAAGCAAGGTAATACCTGCCCACAGGGGTGGACATTATTCTAATCAGCTGCTAATTTCCCTAGCCCCCTCCCAAAAGGCTAGGTGCCTCCAAGTCTGCCTTTTACAGGAAAACCTTTGTCTCAAGGTGTGAAACACAACACTTTACTCAAGTACCCATGTCCTGCTCTTCTTTGTCCTAGCATACCCAAGCAGGGTGGGGGAGCCTTTGATCAGGGGGGTAATTGTAGACCACTTTTCGCCTGAGCATTAACATACCATATGGGCCTCTAGCTTTCCCGGGCTTAGAAATACCAGGGATGCAGAGTAACATTTTAAAATGAAACATATATTAAAATAATCTGTTCTGTGGGTTTGAGCGGGCTGAAATTTGCAAGGTCCTCATGCCGGAGGACCCTTGCCATAGTGGCCAAATATCAGCCTTCCACGACCCCCAGACCCGGAGATACCAAAACCAAATTAAAATCCCCTATTAACTTTAATGCAGGATTCTCCGCTATAAGCTAAAATAAATCACTGCATTTCACTCTTCCATTGAAATCAATGGGCTCCGCCGCTATAGACTTTTAATGGAGCAACTCCGCTATTGAAGTCAATGGGAAAACCTAATTTTTCACAGTTACACATACAGTGGCGACACACTTTATACTTAGTAGGCTTAGTAGGCTTTTTCCCTTTTTCGTTTTTTTCCCTCGGCGTGCCGCGCATCACCGATGCGCGGTCACGCTTTATTGGGAGTGTGCACGCATGGCGCGCGTGCCCTGGGTTGCTCTATTGTGGGGGATGGTGGTGGGGGGCTCCGGGGGACCCGGAGAGGGGAGTGGGGTGCCTCGCGCGCCCGGTATCTGTCGCGGCCGAGACCGGGTAAAGGTAAGAATAAACTCGGCCGCGACAGTACTCCGTCTGGTTGATCGGATAGGGCTGGAAATTGCCATGCAGTCATGCCGGAGCAGTGACTACATTCTACCCAAATCCCAGCCGTCTGGTACTCACAGAACCGGAGATATGGGTTTTCACTTTACATACTTTCGGATTTATCCGTTTCAAAGCCACGCGGCTTTCCTCCATTAGAATCAATAGGGCCGCGCTGCCATTGAAGTCAATGGGAAACACACACTTTTTTACAGTTAACCATACTCCGTTCGGTTGAGGGGAGAGGGCTGGAAATTGCCATGCAGTCATGCCGGAGCAGTGAATACATCCTGGCCAAATCCCCACAGAACCCACAGAGTTATGGGTTTACACTTTACCCTGTTTTCCACTTAGTGTTTGAAAGCCACGCAGCTTTCTCTGCCATTGCGGACAATGGTGCGACCCTCGTGGCCAGCGCAACCCTTTCTCGCAGCCATTAACTGTCGGACCCGGTTGGGGTCGAGTGAGGGGGTTCCTAGGGGTCAGGGGCAAAACAAATTTTATTTCTGGGTGCCCTAGAACAAAAATTCCCACGCCAATTGGATGTGAACTTGACCGAGACCTGATCAAAGCTCTTTTTAGACATTGTTTCCGCTCTTGCGGCTTTGCGGTCTGGCAGGCAGCAAGCTCGTCTCCGGAGGTCGGTTCCAGTAATCCCCATTGAAATGCAATACTCCATTCACTTTCAATGGGGAACCGCTGCTCCTCCTCTTAGGAGCCACCTGCAGGTCTTCTATGATATCGGGTCCAAACCACTGACATTCCCATTGACTTGCATGGGGCTTCAATGGCGGCCTATGGACAAGCTGCAAAATGGAGCCTGAAAAGGCGGGAAAATGAACACAGGGCTATAAACACAAAATTAACATTAACCCTTTCCCTCCCGACTGGATCCCAGTGTATGTGGTTGATGCATACACTGTCCAGGTGCAAACACCAATAATTGTACCCATATACATTTCTATCACATAGAACACAGGTTGCCCTGAGGCAAGGGAATAAAAATACATTAATTTCCTCTAAATGTGGGAATAGGATAACCAAGGGACATACCTTTTGGTTGTGAAGCAGGGGAACATATGTATTATGAATACATTTCGGGTTAACCCCTCACTTCCCAGACAGTGGACGGGGGTGTCTAATGGGGTGACCCATTTATTACTCGCTTGGTACCCCTCCCCCGTCACATGCGGGTCTTTGTCTTTATTGTGGAAATCCCGGACACCTTGCCTATTCTTGTCCCAATAAGTAGGGAAACACGAAGTTCCGATGAGAACCAGGGGAGTCTCATTGGGAACAGTTTCTCTCTCCCCTATCTCTGTTGATAACCCCCTAGGATTCTCCTTTCCATTACTCTTTCAGGGGACTGGTTTCTTGTTTCTACCCTTGCCTTCCTCGATTCAGGCTCTGGGGGCAATTTTATAGATCAAGGTTTTGCGGAACATCACCATATTTCCTTCAGACGTAAGAAGAACCCCATAGGTCTTGAGGCCATTGATAGTAGACCACTACAACCAGCTTTCATCTCACTGGAGACCGAGGTTCTTCACCTTAAGACGGGAAGTGATCACCTGGAGAAGATTCAGTTCAATGTGATACATACACCTTCCGTAGGAGTAATTCTCGGACTTCCCTGGTTACAGATCCATAATACCCAGGTGGATTGGCTGAATGTATTGGGAGAGGGGGGTTGGCCCGGTATTAAAGGGGTTGCACCCCATATGGCCACCCCCTGACCTCACAAGGGAGGCAAGGGGTTAACTGGACGGCGGTCCAGGAATGTGGCTTACACCATGTCATGTTAGGAAAATGTATGTTCCCCTGTTCCCATGTTTCATTATAATGTCAGTGTCTGCACCACACACACACACCGGGATCCATCTGGGAGGGCAAGGGTTAATAGTTGTATAGTGACAAACTGTGATTTATTTTATAGCGGATGATTTTGTGTTAAAGTATGAAACGGTTTAAGTGGTATTTGTGTATCTCCGGTTCTGAAGGTCGCAGCAGGCTGACACTTGGATCATATGATGTCCCAGTTCCGGCATTAAGATCTGAAAAGTTTGGACACGCTGGACCTAATGGAACCGGATATTTTAATATGTCTGTGTTTTAACTTTAATATTGTTTTCCAAGGCGGGGATTAAAAAATCCGCGCAGATTCATTCACACAAAGGAATGCAAATGGTCAGGGGGGTGACCCAAAGTCTAGGAACCAAGTACTGATCAAAAGACTCTGCCACTCTAACTGTTTACCTGAGGGCGGAGAAGCATCAAACTGGAGTGATTTGTAAGTGTTATATCTACACCTACAAACAATTAAGATCCTGCCAGATACTTCATCTGGTAGACTGGTCATCGCCCCTGATTTAACTATGGGGCAACAGAAAAAAGACCCTCAGAGTCCCAGTACGCATGGGCTAACTAGCTGGGGGGCATGGGTTAAACTGTGTTTCCACCTTAGGGATTGGATACAGTTAATTGTTCACCAATAGTCTGTATTCAATGTTAAGAATAGGGTTACGCAGGTATATAAACTGTGTCAACCCTACAGTTCTTGTTCTTCTGATTTCATCTTGAATGTCACCGGATTGCTGGAGAATTGCAAGCTGATACTTCTCCATTCCCCAACCCTAAGTAAGTGTTACCTTCTTGCCTGTTAATTGTACTATATTGCTGTGGTCACCTTTTTAAGGAATAAATATATTTTATTATATCTAAGCCTCGTTCAGTTCAACCCAGATATTTGGTGTTTGTTATATCTTGTCATAAGTTACCGTGACAAGCATATAATTAACTGGTAGCAGCAGCGGGATTGAACTGAACCTGTATTACAGTGTACTGGGGGACCCTGTAATATAGTGGGAACTCAAAGGGAATTGCGAGTTCCTGGGACTAAAGATATTGAACACACAGTAGTGCAACAGTTAACACAAGTTGTAACACCACCTCACTGCTGCGACCGTGAACCATGAGCGAGGCTGAAGACTCATCCGACATGAGGACCCAAGCTCAGCTAAAGGACAAGTGCCGTGAATATGGACTGCCCTATAAGAACCAGGAGGTCGCAGACATGGTTGACGCAATCGGTGACTATGAAGCCCGGCTTGCAGAGCCTCAGGATGCGGCTCAGCTTGCCCTTATACAGCCACCCGGAGATCAGGGAAGGAACCCAGTGCCAGGGCGGTGGAATCTCGGGGAGGAACGAGTGCACCTCCCTGGAGCAGTGCAATAGGAGGGGTACTGGTTGCTGCGGCTACCAGTCCGTTCACCCCTGAAATGTTGGCACTGATTACTGCGTGGGGTGACAGAGGGACACCGGAGCAGTGGCTGCAGTTTATCACAGACCCGCTTATTGCCCCCCTGTCCAACCCAACAAAGATGAACTCAAACTGGATCAGCATAGTCTCACCAAGTTCTTGGAAAGTACTGATCAGATCGACAGTTTTCTAATGAACTTTAGAACTTTATAAGAACTTTCTAAAGAATCAGTGTCGGCGGTACAAAGTGCTTCCCCAGCATCAGGTTGCACGTTTGGACCCCTTACTGTCCGGCGTGGCTAAGCAGACAATGATGGCGCTTCCAGATGAGTATGCTGATAACTATGACCACCTGAAAGAAATGTTACTGTTTCAGTACGATTTTACCCCTGAAGTCTACCGGGATAAATTCCGGCAGGAAGAGAGGCAGCCCCTGGAGTTCTATGTTACCTACGTGACCTGCATGGCTTTGTACGGGATACGCTGGGTGGAGGGCTATGAGGCACAGACTTACCAACGCCTGCTGGACCTCATCTTTCAGGAGCAGCTCATGCAGCAGTTCCCGCCGGCGGTGAGGGCTTGGGTGTACGACAAGAAGCCCAAGACTTACCAGGAGGTGGCGAGGCTTGCAGACGACTATGTGGCTAGCCGAGCCCTGATGCGCGCCAAAGCAGTAGCCAAGGCGGCGGTGGCGGCAGCACCGGCCAAAAAGTCTGCCAATACCCCCCAATGGACTCAGATGCCGCCTGCGGGCATCAGTCCACCAAAGGCGGGGGAGCTCCGGCACGAGCGCCGGTGCTACAACTGCAACCACCCTGGTAAAATCAGACCAGATTGCCCGGAACCCCTGCGTTCTGGCAGACCCCATCAAGGGCAACGCACCCTAGCTGCGAAGCCGGTAGCCCGCGTGTGGGTGGCTTCCACCACAGACTCCGGACCGGTCATGGAACCAACTCCCAGCGAGATGTCCCATGCCACACCTGTCCCGGTTTCATCGGTGCCTACAGCCAGGAGCGGAGGACATCTCAGTGCGGACCTGCAGCAGACGGATGGCCTGAGCAGACATCTCACCCCGGTCACAGTCAGTGACCGGCAAGCAGTTGGCTTGATGGATTCAGGAGCTGCAGTGACCCTGGTCCGACCTGATATGGTCCAGCAAGAGGAATTACTCCCAGGCCCTGGGATACAGATCACTGTGGCCGACAGGGAGCCACGTTTCCTGCAAGTGGCCAGAATCTTTCTAGAATTGGGGGGAGGGTCACGGTGTGCGGGAGGTGGGGGTTTTACCCGGTTTGGATGCTGAAGTTATTCTTGGCAACGATCTGGGTCCGATGTCCTGCACCTACGACCGAGTGCCCAAACCTGCTGCAGTGGCGGCGGTTACCTGGAGCCAGACAGCGGCAACGGCGGCGGCGCCAGTACCCCAGCCTTTGGGACCAACGTTAGTGGAGGGCGCAGAGGAGCCCGGGGAGGTAAGCCAGGATCAGTTGCAACCACAGACTGACTTACTGTTCCCCCTCACTCTTCCCCATTCTCTGGACAATGACATGACTGGGGGGTGGCCAGAATTAGGAGCCCAGTTTAGGGAGGCAGTGAAGACAGACCCTACCCTGGCCAACGTGAGACTTCGGGCGTCCGAATCTCAGGCAGGGGAAGGCACTGAGCACTGCCTATGGTATAAGGGACTCCTGTATAGAGAAGATGGGTACCCAGGGATAGAGGAGGGATTGACCAGTAAGCGACAGCTAGTAGTGCCCCAGGGGTACCGACAGCAACTGTTACGGGTAGTTCACTCTATTCCGTTAGCGGGACATCAGGGGGTCAACAGAACATGAGCCCGGTTATTACATCGTTACTACTGGCCAGGGGCATCTTGAGATGTGGGCAATTTCTGCCGCTCTTGTGATGCCTGCCAGCGAGTGGGTAAGGCGGGCGACTGTGTGAAGGCACCCTTGAAACCCCTACCGATAATAGGGGAACCCTTCCAGAAAGTAGCGAAGGATCTTGTAGGACCCCTTATGATTCCTAGCAGGTCAGGGAAGCGCTACATCCTCACGGTGGTGTATTTTGCCACCCGGTACCCTGAGGCGGTAGCGCTTGGCACCATAGATGCCAAGACAGTGGCAGCAGCTTTGCTGAACATTTTTGCTAGGGTAGGTTTCCCTAGTGAGATGCTAACCGATCAGGGGTCGCAGTTCATGAGTGAACTGTTACATTGTCTCTGGGATGCCTGCGGTGTACAGCACCAGCGCACTACCCCTTACCATCCCCAGACAAACGGATTATGTGAGAGGTTTAACGGTACCCTGAAGCAGAGGCTTCGGACCTTTATAGAGGTGGAGGGGAAAGACTGGGAGATTCATTTACAGCACTTGCTATTTGCCTACTGAGAGGTACCGCAGGAATCTACATGCTTCTCCCCCATCGAGCTACTATATGGCTGCAGGGTACGTGGCCCTCTGGACCTATTCTGTGAGGGATGGGAAGGGGAGGCTACTGCTACTGATGCTTCAGTGATCCAGTATGAAGTAGATCTCCGAGACCAGTTAGAGATGCTCATGGGGGTGGCCCAGGACCACCTCAGGGCCGCTCAGACCAAGCAAACGCAATGGTATGACCGGAATGCCCGTAGCAGGGAATTCATCCCAGGACAGCAGGTGCTTGTTCTCAAACCCACTCGGGAGAACAAGTTGATGGCTGCCTGGTCGGGACCGTACCCGGTTATCCGAAAATTGAATGAGTACAACTATGTTGTACAGGTAGAGCCTGAGAGGCATAAGACATATCACGTCAATATGCTGAAAGAATACAGAGCACCGAGTATGGGAGCAGTAATGGCCATTTGTAGCCCACTGCTGGAGGATCCAGCGAGCAATGCTCTGCCTGATCTCCTAGGGGAGGCTAGGCAGGGAAACACTGCGGAGCAGGTAAAGATAGGGGCACAGTTGAGTGCTAGGCAGCAGGTTGAAGCCAGGGACATGCTAGCTAAGTTTAGGGCCCTCTTCACTGACATGCCAGGGACCACACATCTCACAAAACACCCAGTGCACACAGGGGATCTGCAGCCACTGCATAATACATGCTTATAGAGTGTCAGCAGAGGTCAAGACCAGTATGGAAAGGGAGATAGAGGAGATGCTGACCCTAGGGGTAATTACTCCATCCCAGAGTCCTTGGCCAAGCCCGGTAGTTCTAGTCCCTAAGAAGGACAAGACCACCCGGTTTTGTGTGGACTACCGCTTGCTCAACGCTGGGACGTGTCAGATGCCTACCCCATGCCCCGCATGGATGAGTTACTGAATTAACTCGCGGGGGCAAAGTATCTGACCACTATGGATTTGAGCAAAGGCTATTGGCAAATCCCCCTGACCCTGGAGGCTAGTGAGAAGTCAACATTCATCACTCCAAGTGGCCTCTATGAGTTTTTGGTGATGCCATTTGGGATGAAGAATGCCCCGGCTACCTTCCAACACCTGGTCAATAGGTTACTGGAAGGGATGCAGAGCTATGCCAGGGCTTACTTAGATGACATCGCTATCTTCAGTAATTCCTGGGACTCCCACTTAGGACATGTAGCTGCGGTGCTGGATAGGATCAGGGAGGCTGGGCTTACCTTGAAACCCACTAAGTGTATGGTAGGGATGGCAGAGGTCCTGTACTTTGGGCACAGGGTGGGTGGAGGGCACATCAAACAAGAGCCAGCCAAGGTAGAAGCCATAGTTCAGTGGCCTGTTCCAAAAACCAAGAAACAGGTCATGGTCTTTTTGGCACCGCAGGGTGCTATAGGAAGTTTGTCCCACAGTACAGCGCCGTGGTCAAACCCCTGACTGATTTGACTAAGAAGCAACTGCCTATTCTTATCACCTAGACTCCTGCCTGTGGAACTGCTTTCCAGGGACTCAAAACTGCACTTGCTGGGGCCCCCATACTGGCTGCCCCGGACTATACCAAACATTTCCTTATACAGACTGATGCCTCGGACTATGGCATTGGGGCTGTGTTGAGCCAAGTGGGGGACGACGGCAGAGAACACCCTGTGGTGTACCTCAGCCGAAAACTACTCCCCAGAGAAGTGGCCTATGCCACCATTGAGAAAGAGTGCTTGGCCATTGTGTGGGCACTCAAAAAACTCCAGCCCTTTGTGTATGGAAGGGCTTTCACGGTCCTCACAGACCACAATCCCCTGAGTTGGCTGCAGAGGGCATCAGGGGAGAATGCCAAGTTGCTAAGGTGGAGCTTGGCCTTGCAAGATTTTGAGTTTACTATTCAGTACAAAAATGGTCGTGAAAACAGCAATGCTGATGGACTTTCACATCAGGACTATCCCTCTGAGACTGAGTTTGTTAAGTATGCCAGCAGTGCCCCACTCCCCGTTAGGGCCAGTGGGCCACAGGTCACCCATTATGAAGGTGAAGTGTAGAGGGAGAGGGGGGTTGGCCCGGTGTTAAAGGGGTTGCACCCCATATGGCCACCCCCTGAACTCACCAGGGAAGCAAGGGGTTAACTGGACTGCGGTCCAGGAATGTGGCTTACACCTTATCATGTCAGGAAAATGTATGTTCCCCTGTTCCCATGTTTCATTATAATGTCAGTGTCTGCACCACACACACCGGGATCCATCCGGGAGGGCAAGGGTTAATAGTTGTATAGTGAAAAACTGTGATTTATTTTACAGCGGAGAATTTTGTGTTAAAGTATGAAACGGTTTTAGTGGTATTTCTGTATCTCCGGTTCTGAAGGCTGCAGCAGGCTGAAACTCGGATCATATGATGTCCCAGTTGCGGCATTAAGATCTGGAACGTTTGGACCCGCTGGACCTAACGGAACCGGATATTTTAATATGTCTGTGTTTTAACTTTAATATTGTTTTCCAAGGCGGGGATTAAAAACCCTTGTAGATTCCTTCACACAAAGGAATGCAAATGGTCAGGGGGGCGACCCAAAGTCTAGGAACCAAGTACTGATCAAAAGACTCTGCCACTCTAACTGTTTACCTGAGGGCGGAGAAGCATCAAACTGGAGTGGTTTGTAAGTGTTATATCTACACCTACAAACAATGAAGATCCTACCAGATACTTCATCTGGTAGACTGGTCGTCGCCCCTGATTTAATTATGAGGCTACAGAAATAATGCCCTCAGAGTCCCAGTACGCATGGGCTAACTAGCTGGGGGGCATGGGTTAAACTTTGTTTCCACCTTAGGGATTGGATACAGATAATTGTTCACCAATAGTCTGTATTCAATGTTAAGAATAGGGTTACACAGGTATATAAACTGTGTCAACCCTACAGTTCTTGTTCTTCTTATTTCATCTTGAATGTCACCGGATTGCTGGAGAATTGCTAGCTGATACTTCTCCATTCCCCAACCCTAAGTAAGTGTTACCTTCTTGCCTGTTAATTGTACTATATTGCTGTGTTCACCTTTTTAAGGAATAAATATATTTTATTATATCTAAGCCTCGTTCAGTTCAACCCAGATATTTGGTGTTTGTTATATCTTGTCATAAGTTACCATGACACTGAACTACGGAGTTCCTTCTGTACCAAGAACTGTATCATGGAATCCAATAGCATTTGTGGAACCATCATGTCTGAAGTGAAGGAAATGGTACTATTGCCTGAGGAGTATGCCGAGTTCAGCGACGTCTCTGATAAGGTCAAGTCTGAAGTATTACCTTCACATCGTCCTTTTGACTGTCCCATTGAATTATTCCCAGGCACATCTCCGCCCAGAGGGACATCTTACCCATTATCCACGTCAGAGACCAAGGCCATGAGGGAATACATTTCCAAGAATCTACAGAGAGGATTCATTCGTAACTCTACCTCGAATTACAAAGGGTGGGTGGGGGAGTGGGGGAATAAGCTCTTGCTGCTGTCCTGAAAATGGTGCCAGGGGTTAACGGAACTAAAGAGCACAAAATACTTGCAAGAGCAAGCAAAAGAACCCCTTTTAAACAAGCACTCATGAAGTGAAAAAATGTATTTAAAATAACTAAACCTTTAATAAATGCTAATGGGTAACAGTGAACACAAAACACTTAAAAAACAAATTAAACAGCTAATTCCCAGTCCTTAAACCAAGGCTGGTTGACATGTGAATCTAGGGATTGGTAGTTACCTGGCAAAAGCAGAATGGATGTTTAGCTGATGCCTCAGTGTGGTATGTAGCTGTAGAAATAATTATATGTCTATCACGGACAGAACGAACCGGACATATAAATTCATACCTACACTGACTAAATTGATTCAAAGAGTGTGTTAGTGCTAATGCATTAATATACTTAATGTATATGAATCAACCAAAATATATATAAAAGAAACCCTAGAAACGGCGCGTAAATATAACATGGATTAAAAAAGCTACTATGTAGCTAGATTGAAGCTGAGAATGAAATGTGTGGTGTATAGACAATATCAGCATATCACTTTACACATTATCTGTTTGTAGTCAAATACCTCAGCGTATATAGGAGTTCTCACAGAGATAAATCTTAGACTAGTGAGAAACTTCCCACGGGCTTCCGTGGAAACAGCACAGTGTAATAGGACAGAGTTGTATAAGTAATAATTGATACTAGCTGAGAGACCCGGCGTTGCCCGGGATGTAATTTTGGGGGGGGCGTACGACAGGGTTAGGCTTCCCCCCCCCCTTGACAGCTAGGTGGGTGACTGAGTTGACTGAGTGTGTGGGTGACTGTGTGGGTGGGTGGGTGACACTTGACTGAGTGGGTGGGTTGGTGACTGAGTGGGTGACTTTGGGTCGGTGACTGGGTGGGTGACTTTGGGTCGGTTTGACTTTGGGTCGGTAGGTGGGTGACTTTGGGTCGGTGGGTGGGTGACTTTGGGTTGGTGGGTGGGTGGGTGAGTTTGGGTTGGTGGGTGGGTGGGTGAGTTTGGGTCGGTGGGTGGGTCGGTGACTGGGTGACTTTTTCAGGGTCGGTGACTGGGTGGGTCAGTGACTGGGGTCGGTGACTGGGTGGGTCAGTGAGTGGGTAGGTGGGGTTGGTGAGTGGGTGGGTGGGGTCGGTGAGTGGGTGGGGTCAGTGACTGGGTGGGTGGTTTTGGGTGAGACTGGGTAGGTGAGTGTGAGACTGAATGGGTGGGTGAGTGTGAGACTGAATGGGTGGGTGAGTGTGAGACTGAATGGGTGGGTGAGTGTGAGACTGAATGGGTGGGTGAGTGTGAGACTGAATGGGTGGGTGAGTGGGAGACTGAATGGGTGGGTGAGTGGGAAACTGAATGGGTGGATGAGTGGGAAACTGAATGGGTGGGTGAGTGGGAAACTGAATGGGTGGGTGAGTGGGAAACTGAATGGGTGGGTGAGTGGGAAACTGAATGGGTGGGTGAGTGGGAAACTGAATGGGTGGGTGAGTGGGAGACTGAGTGGGAGACTGAGTGGGAGAGTGGGTGGGAGACTGACTGGGTGGGAGACTGACTGGGTGGGTGAGTGGGAGACTGACTGGGTGGGTGAGTGTGTGACTGACTGGGTGGGTGAGTGGGTGACTGACTGGGTGGGTGAGTGGGTGACTGACTGGGTGAGTGGGTGACTGACTGGGTGGGTGAGTGGGTGACTGGGTGGGTGAGTGGGTGACTGACTGGGTGGGTGAGTGGGTGACTGACTGGGTGGGTGAGTGGGTGACTGACTGGGTGGGTGAGTGGGTGACTGACTGGGTGGGTGAGTGGGTGACTGACTGGGTGAGTGGGTGGGTGAGTGGGTGACTGACTGAATGGGTGGGTGACTGGGTGACTGACTGAATGGGTGACTGAATGGGTGGGTGACTGAGTGACTGGGTGGGTGACTGAGTGACTGGGTGGGTGACTGAGTGGGTGGGTGACTGAGTGGGTGGGTGACTGAGTTGACTGAGTTGACTGGGTGGGTGGGTGACTGAGTGGGTGGGTGACTGGGTGGGTGTGTGGGTGGGTGACTGGATGGGTGACTGGGTGGGTGGGTGGGTGACTGACTGGGTGGGTGACTGACTGGGTGGGTGACTGACTGGGTGGGTGACTTGACTGAGTGAGTGGGTGGGTGACTGAGTGAGTGGGTGGGTGACTAAGTGAGTTTTTGAGTGACTAAGTGAGTGGGTGGGTTACTGAGTGGGTGGGTGACTGAGTGGGTGGGTGGGTGACTGTGTATGTAATTATTGTGTGTGATTGTTGATTGTGTGGGGTGTGTGTGTGGATGAGTGAGTGTGTGATGTGATAGTGAGTGTGTGGTGTGTGAGTGTGTGTGTCAGTGTTGGTTAGTTGAGTGTTTGTGTGCAATAAATTAGACAGATGTGTAAATAGTAATGTTTTGTGTAAAATATGTTATTGAAAGGAAGAGGTGATTTATTGTGCTAGGTGTGTTAGTAGCGGAGGTGTTGTGTTGTTGTATATGTTTGTGTGTGGTGGGATGTTGATGTGCAATGGGAGTGGGTGGTGAGACGTGTAAATGTGCATTGTATTCAGTGTAGTGTGTATGGTGAAGGGTAGGTAATTGGAACAGTGGGTTGGGTGTGTGTGTTTGTTTAGTGGTGGTTGTGTTGTGTGTGGTAGTTAAGGTTATGTTGAAGTGTTGTTTTGTGTGTTGTATCAGCAGAGGAGGTTGGTGTGTGTGTGTGAGTACGTGTGTTGCGTGGTTGAGGGCGTGTGGCGTTGCTGAGTGCGTGTGTGTGTGCATGTGTTTGTGTATTTGTGTGTGTGTTGTGTGTGATGGTGTGTGGTGTGTGTAAGAGCATGTGTGTATGTGGCGTGTGTGATGGCATGTGTGTGTGTATGACGCATGTTGTGTGTGTGAGTGCGTGTTGTTGGTCATAGACATGTTGTAAATTGCATGTTTTTGAGTGTAGTGTGTGTATTATGAGGGTGAAGGTGAGGTGTGATTTGTTGTTATGTGTGGCATAGAATGACAGGATGTTTGCGTGTGTGTGTGTGTGTGTATGAGGGGGTTTTGTGTGGGTGAGTGTTGTGTGTGAGTGGTGGTGTGAGAAGTGTTTTAGAATAAATTATACAGACAGTGAAATTGTTAGGAAAACATATTTTATTGTAAGGAACAGCTGAGTTTTAGTGGTAGGTGTTGTCATACAGTGTGTGAGGTAGCGGGAGTGACATTGGTGGCATGCTGTTTGACTGTAGTCCGCGGCGTTGCGGTCCGGTTGCGGAGGGAGATGTGTGAGGTGCAGGAGATGTCAGGCGTGCTGGTTGTTCCGCGGGAGGTAGAGTGTGTGAGGTAGCGGGATAGCGGGAGTGACATCGGTGGCATGGTGTGTGGCGTGTGTGAGAGCATGTGTGTGTGTTGCTGGTGTGTGATGGCGTGTGTGTGTGTATGAGGCATGTTGTGTGTGTGACGTGTGTGAGTGCGTGTTGTTGGTCATACACATGTTAAAAATGGCATGTTTTTGAGTGTAGTGTGTGGCATAGAATGACAGGATGTTTGCGTGTGTGTGTGTGTGTGTGTATGAGGGGGTTTTGTGTGGGTGAGTGTTGTGTACATTATACAGACAGTAAAATAGTTAGGAAAACATATTTTATTTCAACGAACATCTGATTTCCAGTGGTAGGTGTTGTCATACACTGTGTGAGGTAGCGGGATAGGGGGAGGAACATTGGTGGCATGGTGTGTGAGTGTAGGCCGCGGCCTCGCGGTCCGGTTGCGGTAGTGAGCTGTGTGAGGTGCAGGAGATGAGGCGTGCTGTGCGGTCCGCGGGAGCTACACTGTGTGAAGTAGCGGGATAGGGGGAGGGACATCGTTGCCATGGTGTGTGAGTGTAGGCCGCGGCCTCGCGGTCCGGTTGCGGTAGGGAGCTGTGTGAGGTGCAGGAGATGAGGCGTGCTGTGCGGTCCGCGGGAGCTACACTGTGTGAGGTAGCGGGATAGGGGGAGGGACATCGTTGCCATGGTGTGTGAGTGTAGGCCGCGGCCTCGCGGTCCGGTTGCGGTAGGGAGCTGTGTGAGGTGCAGGAGATGTGGCGTGCTGTGCGGTCCGCGGGAGCTACACTGTGTGAGGTAGCGGGATAGGGGGAGGGACATCGTTGCCATGGTGTGTGAGTGTAGGCCGCGGCCTCGCGGTCCGGTTGCGGTAGGGAGATGTGTGAGGTGCAGGAGATGTGAGGCGTGCTGTGCGGTCCGCGGGAGCTACACTGTGTGAGGTAGCGGGATAGGGGGAGGGACATTGGTGGCATGGTGTAGCGGGGTAGGGGGCCTCGCGGTCCGGTTGCGGTAGGGAGATGTGTGAGGTGCAGGAGATGTGAGGCGTGCTGTGCGGTCCGCGGGAGCTACACTGTGTGAGGTAGCGGGATAGGGGGAGGGACATTGGTGGCATGGTGTAGCGGGGTAGGGGGCCTCGCGGTCCGGTTGCGGTAGGGAGATGTGTGAGGTGCAGGAGATGTGGCGTGCTGTGCGGTTCACGGGAGCTACACTGTGTGAGGTAGCGGGATAGGGGGAGGGACATCGTTGCCATGGTGTGTGAGTGTAGGCCGCGGCCTCGCGGTCCGGTTGCGGGAGGGAGATGTGTGGCGTGGAGGGGAGGGGGGGTTGGAAGAGGCAGTCTGCAGTGTTTGGTGTTGTGTGAATGTGTGTGTGTGCTGTGTTTGTGCGTTGTGTGTAGATTCTGTACCTCAGTGGTTCCCAAACTTTTTCGGTTCAAGGCTCCCCAAGGCGATCAGGATTTTTACGCGGCGCCCAAAGTAAAAACAAAGGTGTATATACATACCTAACAGTTGCAGTGCGCAGTTGGTGTCTCTCTCACACACTCTCACTCTCTCTGACCTCACTCTCTCTCTCTCTGACCTCACCCTCTCTGACCTCACTCTCTCTCTCTCTGACCTCACTCTCTCTCTCACTCTCTCTCTCTCAGACCTCTCTCTCTCTCTCTGACCTCACACTCTCTCTGACCTCCCTCTCTCTCTCTCTGACCTCACTCTCTCTCTGACCTCACTCTCTCTCTGACCTCACTCTCTCTCTCTGACCTCACTCTCTCTCTCTGACCTCACTCTCTCTCTCTGACCTCACTCTCTCTCTCTGACCTCACTCTCTCTCTGACCTCACTCTCTCTCTCTCTCTGACCTCACTCTCTCTCTCTCTAACCTCACTCTCTCTCTCTGACCTCACTCTCTCTCTCTGACCTCACTCTCTCTCTCTGACCTCTCTCTCTCTCTCTGACCTCTCTCTCTCTCTCTGACCTCACTCTCTCTCTCTGACCTCACTCTCTCTCTCTCTGACCTCACTCTCTCTCTCTCTCTGACATCACTCTCTCTCTGACCTCACTCTCTCTCTCAGTCTCCCGGTGCTGCTCCTCCAGCGTGCGCGCCGGGCCTCCCTCTCTCAGCGTCGCTGAGCCGGGCTGAACAGATGCACAAAGCCCCTGCATCTGTAATCAGCGCTGCTATAGTTCCTCTGGCCTGGGACATAGTAAGCGCTTAGGTGCTGCTGCCCGCTCTTGCTTGCTGCCGCTCGCTCTACCAGGAGCTTTTTGCTGTCCTGGCAGAGGAGACAGCAAGCGCGCTTGGTAGGCGGGTATCACTGTGTGTGTTTGTCACTTGGTAGCTGTGTGTGTGTGTGTGTGTGTGTGTGTGTGTGTGTGTGTGTGTGTGTGTGTGTGTGTGTGTGTGTGTGTGTGTGTGTGTGTGTGTGTGTGTGTGTGTGTATTATATAATATTTAAAAATGAAAAAAAAAAAGACATGTGAGAATAAATTATTTATTAACATTGTGCAACTTTGATAAATATATTCACACGCACACACCACACACACATCACACACACACACACACACATACACATTATATATATATATATATATATATATATATATATATATATATACACCACACATACATATATACACACCACACATATATATATATATATATATATATATATATTGTGACAAACAGCTTACTCCGGGGCTCCGCTGCTTGTCCGGGACGGTTAGAACACGGTCTTTTGGGGTAGGTTAAATGAGGAGGCGTCACGTACTGTTCCTTTAAACAGGCTGTGCCTGGTTTATTCAGTCCCAGGCACTGAGACTGCCACAGTGCATACAACAAAACACAGATCAAAACAAAAGCTGCTCACCTGAGCGATAACTTAACTTAGATATCCCTAACTCAGGGTGGAAGTGGCTTTTCCACTTTCCAACAACAAAACAAGGTACTTTTGCAGAGTTAGCCAAATGAATAGAACAATTGAACCTGTGTGGGGAAGGGGCTTCTCCCCACTGTGTTCAGCAGCCTTCCAGGCTCTGGAGAAGAGACAAGAGCAAACAGGAATTCAGTCTTACATACCTGATTTCTAATTAGCATGACAGGTGACAGAAATCCCTCAGTTCCAGCGCTTGCCCAAAACTGTGGGATGGAGTGCATGTATTATAAGGCTGCACTCCCAGGCCAGACAGGATAGAAACTGTTCAGTATCCTGGGAGCCCTATATATGGAATTTATTACCATCCCCTGGTTTCTGTCACATATCCTCCCCCCCAGCTCAGACCCTGAGGGATGAGCGACCATGGATATTAGGGAGTGCATCCTTGACAACCCGTCAGCATTGCCATGTTTGTGCCCTGACCTGTGTTCCACAGAAAATTTAAAGGGTTGTAGGCTTAGGAACCACCTGGTCACTCTAGCATTCTTTTCCCTGTTTTGACACATCCAGGTAAGGGGTGCATGATCTGTGACCAACCGGAATTTTCTCCCCAACAGGTAGTATTTGAGCGTCTCTACAGCCCACTTTATTGCGAGACACTCTTTCTCTACTATGGAGTAATTTTTCTCCTGGGGATTTAGTTTCCTACTTAAATAAAGGATGGGGTGTTCCTCACCTTGAGACTCCTGGGAGAGTACCGCCCCCAGCCCTACCTCAGATGCGTCGGTTTGGACTACGAACTCTTTGGAGAAGTCAGGTGTGACCAACACTGGTTGGGCACAGAGAGCTTCTTTCAGGCTTCTAAAGGCCTGTTCGGTTTCGGGGGACCACTTTACCATAAGTGGTCCTCTTGCTTTTGTGAGGTCGGTTAGTGGGGTTGCCTTAGTCGCAAAATTGGGAATAAACCTTCTATAGTACCCAATTAACCCCAAAAAGGTCCTTACTTGTTTTTTTGTAACTGGCCTTGGCCAACCTTGTATCGCCTCCACTTTGAGTGTTTGGGGTTTGAGTAAACCTCTGCCAATAGAATACCCCAGATACTTGGCCTCCTCCAGACCAATGGTGCATTTAGCGGGGTTAGCAGTTAGTCCAGCAGACCGAACTGCGTCGAGCACAGCTTGGACCTTTGGAAGGTGGGATTGCCAATCTTCACTATGGATTACCACATCATCCAGGTAGGCAGCAGCATACCGAGCATGTGGTTTTAAAATTTTATCCATCATTCTTTGGAATGTGGCGGGAGCTCCATGTAAGCCAAAAGGCAGCACCCTATACTGAAAGAGGCCGTCTGGGGTTGAGAAGGCTGTCTTTTCTTTTGCCCTTTCTGTGAGGGGAACCTGCCAGTACCCTTTTGTTAGGTCTAGGGTTGTGAGATATCAGGCTTTGCCGAGTCTCTCTACAAGTTCATCTACCCTGGGCATAGGGTAAGTATCAAATTTTGACACCGCGTTTAGTTTCCGGTAGTCATTACAAAACCTTGTTGTACCATCTGGCTTTGGGACTAAGACTATAGGGCTGTTCCACCCACTTTGGGATTCCTCAATTACGCCTAGTTTTAGCATTTTTTTAACCTCTAAACTTATAGCCTCTCTTTTGGCCTCTGGGATTCGGTACGGTTTAAGGTTAACTCGGACCCCCGGTTCAGAGACTAGGTCATGTTCAATTACGCTAGTTCTACCTGGCTGTGTAGAGAAGATTTCTTTGTTTCTGCTCACTAAATTCTGAACCTCTTGTTTCTGATGAACGGACAGGGTTTCAGCTATGCTAACCTCTGGGTCAGTTTCTTGACTCTCTGACGGACCTGGGGTTACTAGGGTTGACAAGACTTCTCTATCTTTCCAGGGCTTGAGTAGGTTTATATGGTAAATTTGCTCAGGTTTCCTCCTACCTGGCTGTCTTACCTTATAATTTACTTCTCCCACTCTTTCCAAGACCTCATATGGCCCATGCCATTTAGCAAGGAATTTACTTTCCACGGTGGGAACCAGAACTAGTACCCTATCACCTGGAAAAAAAATTCTGACCCTAGCACCCTTATTATACGTATTCCTCTGTGCTTCTTGAGCTTTCTCCATGTGTTCCCTCACTATTGGTAGGACTGCAGCAATGCGGTCCTGCATCTGGGCAACATGCTCTATTACACTTCTGTAAGGGGTAACCTCGTGTTCCCAAGTCTCTTTGGCTATATCCAGTAAGCCCCTTGGGTGTCGGCCATACAATAGTTCAAACGGGGAGAAGCCTGTGGATGATTGGGGAACTTCCCTAATGGCAAATAACAGGTACGGTAACAAACAATCCCAGTTTTTCCCATCTTTATCGACCGCCCGCCGTAACATGCTCTTTAAGGTTTTATTGAACCTTTCCACTAAACCATCTGTTTGTGGATGATAGACTGAGGTTCTGAGATGCTTGATTTTTAGGAGTTTACATAACTCTTTTGTTACTTGGGACATAAACGGTGTTCCCTGGTCAGATAGAATCTCTTTAGGAATTCCAACCCGGGAAAACAGAACTACTAACTCTTTTGCTATGTTTTTGGCAGAGGTGCTACGTAGGGGAACTGCCTCCGGATATCGGGTGGCATAATCTAATATTACCAATATATGCTGATGTCCCCTAGCAGACTTTATTAGGGGTCCTACTAGATCCATAGCAATCCGGTCAAATGGTACCTCTATTATGGGAAAGGGTACCAATGGGCTGCGGTACGCCTTGAACGGGGCGGTGATCTGACATGCTGGGCATGAGGAACAATAATTCGTAATTTCTGCCAGAACCCCAGGCCAATAGAAGCTTCGGAGAACCTTTTCTTTTGTCTTTTCCACCCCTAGGTGTCCCCCCAATGGATGACTATGTGCGAGGTGTAACACTACATTACGGAATGTCCGTGGTACCAACAATTGTTTAGTTGTAACTGATTTTCTTTTATCAACCCGATATACTAGGTCGTTCTCTACCTCGAAGTAGGGGTAAGCAAGCGACCTATCTGGTTGGCCAAGAGTACTATTCAGGTCCCGTATATTTCCCCTTGCTACCTCTAATGTGGGGTCCTCCCACTGGGCCTTCTTAAAACTCCCAGGACTGACCTCTAGGTCAGCGAGGGTCTTATCCGGTTCTGGAGTGGTAAGTGTCTGATCAACATCCTGATTTGGGGTATTCCCTACCAAAGTAGTGATGGGGAACGGAATTTTACAGCACTCCTCCTTTCCCCCTTCTTATTTGGGCCCTCGTCAACCTCCATTTCTGAAAACGGGAAAGGATTTATTTCTTCTAATACTTCGTTATGGTCCGCTATTGAACTCTGGGCGCTATTCTGAGCGGGGGACCACATTTTTAGAAAATGGGGAAAGTCGGTCCCTATTAACACATCATGTGCCAGTTTGGGTACAATACCCACCTTGAAATCTAAAGAACCAAACTCTGTTTCAAAAATAACATCAACAGTGGAATATTCATGATTATCCCCATGTATACAACAAATTGCCATTCTTTGTGAACTGTTTCCCTGTTTCTTCTTAATGGGCAAGAGGTATTCGGACACTAGTGTGACCATGCTCCCAGAGTCCAGAAGTGCCCGAACCCTCCTACCATTAACCTTTACAAATGCCCACAGATGGTTATTCAAGGGGTCCTCTGGGCTAGGGCGCATACATTGGGACAACAGCGAATAAGGTTCCACGCTGTTGCATTGCATGGGCTCATCATTTAGTGGGCAGATTTTTGCTGTGTGGCCCCTCTCATGACAATTTACACATTTAGGTACATAGTGTGTGTCCCACTTAGAGCCTTTTCCCGGCTCCCCATGTTGGCTATTGCCCTTAGTGTGCGAACCACTGTTGCTGGTGCTGCGTGAAGGTGGTCGCCGCTCTTCAGCTCCCCTTAACCCCGGTACCCTTTTACCGTCTCTGGAAGAGTCCTGGAACCTCGGGTAGTGGGGTTGCTCCACGACTGGGGGTTGCGGGTGCTCTCCTGCTGCATTGTACCTTTCTACGAGGGCCACAAGCTCATCCGCATTGTGGGGGTCACTCCGACTGACCCAATGGCGTAAGGCAGAGGGAAGTTTCCTCAAGAACTGGTCCATGACCAACCGTTCCACGATGTGGCTTGCTGAGTTGATCTCGGGTTGTAGCCACTTCCGGGCGAGGTGGATGAGGTCATACATCTGGCTTCGGGTGGCTTTATCCATCGTGAAGGACCATGCGTGAAACCTTTGGGCGCGAACAGCCGTGGTTACGCCGAGGCGGGCGAGGATCTCGAACTTCAATTTTGCATAGACGTTAGCTTCGGCTGGCTCTAGATCAAAGTAAGCCTTCTGGGGTTCGCCGCTTAGGAAGGGTGCGATTAGACCAGCCCACTCAGCTTCTGGCCATCCCTCTCTCTGTGCCGTGCGTTCAAACGTGAGAAGATAGGCTTCCACATCATCCGAGGGTCCCATCTTCTGAAGGTAGTGGCTTGCCCTGGTCATTTTCGGAACTGGGGCTGCCGCTGCAAGTGGAAGGTTACTGATAGTCCCCCTCAGGATCTCGAGTTCCTGCTGTAAGCCCTGAGCGAACCGCTGTTGCTCCTCTCTCAGCAAGCGGTTTGTCTCTTGCTGGTTTGCATTCGCCTGTTGCAGGATTGCATTAGTCTCTTGCTGGTTTATTAACAGCTGTCGCTGGGTTTCACTCGCCTGTTGCAGGGCTTCATTCGTGTCTTTCTGGACAGCGACATTGCGTACCAGCGCACTCACCACGTCTTCCAACTTGTTTGGAGAAAGAGAAAAAAAACTTTTTTTTTTTTTTTTAAAGTTCTTTAACCCCCAGACCTTTTAGTGTTCTGCCCGCATTCTCCACCATATGTGACAAACAGCTTACTCCGGGGCTCCGCTGCTTGTCCGGGACGGTTAGAACACGGTCTTTTGGGGTAGGTTAAATGAGGAGGCGTCACGTACTGTTCCTTTAAACAGGCTGTGCCTGGTTTATTCAGTCCCAGGCACTGAGACTGCCACAGTGCATACAACAAAACACAGATCAAAACAAAAGCTGCTCACCTGAGCGATAACTTAACTTAGATATCCCTAACTCAGGGTGGAAGTGGCTTTTCCACTTTCCAACAACAAAACAAGGTACTTTTGCAGAGTTAGCCAAATGAATAGAACAATTGAACCTGTGTGGGGAAGGGGCTTCTCCCCACTGTGTTCAGCAGCCTTCCAGGCTCTGGAGAAGAGACAAGAGCAAACAGGAAATCAGTCTTACATACCTGATTTCTAATTAGCATGACAGGTGACAGAAATCCCTCAGTTCCAGCGCTTGCCCAAAACTGTGGGATGGAGTGCATGTATTATAAGGCTGCACTCCCAGGCCAGACAGGATAGAAACTGTTCAGTATCCTGGGAGCCCTATATATGGAATTTATTACCATCCCCTGGTTTCTGTCACAATATATATATATACACACCACACATACACACACATATATACATATATACATATATACATATATACACACACACACACACACACACACACACACCACACATATATACACACACACCACACATATATACACACAGACACACACCCTGCAGCCCGTTTTTCACACACACACACACACACACACACACACCCTGCAGCCCGTTTTTCACACACACCCTGCAGCCTGTTTTTCACACACACCCTGCAGCCCGTTTTTCACACACACACACACACAACCACACACACACACACACACACACACACACACACACACACACACACACACACACACACACACACACACACACACACACACACACACACACACACCTTGGTGCTGTCTGGTGGCTCTGCAGTTGCAATGCCGGGCTGGCTGCAGCCCCATTGCTTCCCCTCAGAGGTTTTTTTTTTTTTTTTTTTTTTTTAATGAGCTAGCAGCCCTTGTTTCCCGCTGCTGGCGGCCCTGATCGCGGCGCCCCTCTAGCCAAGCCGTGGTGCACCAGGGCGCCGTGGCGCACAGTTTGGGAAACACTGCTGTACCTGATTCGGCAGTCTGTGGTAGCAGACGTGAAGGTTTTGATAGCTGTGAAGCGTGGCCCCAGAGCAGGTTGAGGATTAGAGGATTAGGTGTTGCAAAAGCAAAGCGTGAGGGGTGGGACAGTGTGGAAGTATTAGGGCATTGGTGTTGGACGCAGGCCAATGAGAGGTGTGCGGGGGCGGGCATTGGACGCAGGCCAATGAGAGTCAGTGAGGGGTGGGACGCAAGCCAATGAGAGGTGTGCGGGGGCGGGCATTGGACGCAGGCCAATGAGAGTCAGTGAGGGGTGGGACAGTGTGGCATTGGTGTTGGACGTAGGCCAATGAGAGGTGTGCGGGGGCGGGCATGGCCTGAGCAGGAGTGACAGGCCCAAGGTCCAATGCGATTGACCCTTGGGACGCAGACATACAGTGATTTCACAAATATATAGTAGATAAAGTGCAATAGTTCATATGCCCACAGTGTGGAAGAATATAGTTTGCAGATCAGATCTAAATATTCAGATGTATATATTGTAGCACTAGAAAAACTCTAGGCACCTCCCACCCGGTGTGGTGTATTCATGAACACCACCGGACTTTATGTTATCCGGGTGAGGAAGAGGTTAAACTTAGTATATCACTGGAGTACTATATGTACCTTCCACCCGGTGTGGTGTATTTATGAACACCACCGGACCTTTAATTAGCCGGGTGAGGAAGGGGTTAATATAGGATTATAAGCTAAACCCCATATGTGTATACTAGATCCTCGTAATATATCATATACTATATACAATTCTAGTCAGTTGTGGTGTATTAATAAACACCACCAAACATATTAATGGCAGGTCTGATGGTGTTGTTAGCGCAAACCTCCTATGCAAATAGGTATAATCAGTTATACATGCGATCGTAGTTACTCTAAGTTGGAGCACAGCACACAATATATTCTCAATGTGTGCCTGGCATAAGTTGCAGGGACTCCACCTGGCGTGGTGTATTAATGAACACCACCGGACATTAGTTAGCCGGGTGGGGGGAAGTCCCTATGGGGGTAGAAAAGCGCCGATACAGCTCACCCTTGCAGGAGTAATTTTAGAGCTGCATCCGACACCACAATGGTATGCGCTGACGTCACGGAAGTGCGTCCTCCACCGACAGCTGTTTCGCGTCGCTCTGACGCTTCCTCAAGGTGGTCCCGCCTCCATGGTAGCAAATGAATTTAAATAGGCACGCGTTGTCATGGCAACGCTCGGTATTAGGATAAGTATGCAGTTAATAAAGTTGAATTGAAGTCTTGTGTTTCCTTTCTTATACTAGGTTATGGCAGGTATTTTAGGATCATAACCTGAATGTTACATAGGGTGTGGGGGTAATGAGCAGAGTTGGTGATGTTACAAGCATGTGTAGTAACGGGGTTATGAACACTTAAAGGGACATTTGCTGCAGCCAATGATGGATAATCAGTCTATTGATTAGAAATATGATCAATACTGATGATATACTTGCAGGGTTAACTATCAAATAGTACCCAGACATTGTTCTGCTGATATCAATGTGTATCTAAATCTCCCATAAAAGGGAACCAATCAGTGAATATGTACAAAGTATATTTATATTTATACATTTATCTGATTCCGCAAGGGGGGGGGGGGGGGTTGGTGTATTCCTAGATGGAATGTCCGTTTGAACCATCTTAATCACTGAAGATGGACATTAGGACATATAGGGACTTCTACATCCTGGTATAGTGGGTTAATCTTAACCCTTCCCTCAAAGATGGAATAATGGGAAAACCTGTCCCAGGGCTGGTGTATATCTACTACTGACTTAATGTCTGTGTTGTTTCACCCAATAAATGGTGCAAACATAAAACCTTCATTCAGGCCTTGTGGATATAGGGTGCCGAGTGTATAAATCCACTTTGCCTCTTTTTTTAGGAGTTCTCTGTCCCAATCCCCCCTTCTAATAGATTCCGGAAGTTGGTATATCCCTTTGAAACGTAAATTAGAGATGTTCCCCCCGTGTGCAGTGTTCACATGTTTGGCCAGCGGAGTGTCAACTTGATTCCGTATTGTCCCTATGTGTTCAAGGACCCTCCTTCTTAATTGTCTGCTTGTTTTTCCTATATATTTTTTGCCACATTGACACACCGCCTGGTAGATTACTCCTGTAGTGCGACAGTTTACAAAATGGCGTATTTGAAATGTCTTGCTGTCATCTCAATTACCAAATGTTTTTGTAACCTGAGCATATTGGCATGCACGGCAACCCTTACATTTGTAGTTGCCCGGGGATCTTTTATCAAGCCAAGTGCCAGAGGAGATAGATTCCAGATGGCTGTGGACTAAAAGATCCTTCATGTTGGTTGATCTCCTACTGACCATAGTTGGTCTTGGTTTCAAGACCCCCCGCAAGTCCGTGTCCTCTAGAAGGACATGCCAATGCTTATTGACAATATTGGCGATTGTTTGCCATTGTCTGTTATATGTGCCAATAAGACGAATAATTTTTGGCTCATGTGGTTTTGGTGTGGGATTAAGCAAAGACGCCCGTTGTGTTTGTTTAGCTCTATTGTAGGCCTTCCTTACGCTGTTTTTACTGTAACCTCTAGCGAGGAAACGTTCGCGCATGGAATGGGCTTGTTTTTCAAATGTCTCATCACTCGAGCAATTCCTCTTTACTCGTAAGTATTGGCCTGTTGGAATGCCCATTAAAAGAATATGGGGGTGATGACTCTCAGCGTGTAGTAAACTGTTTGTTGCGGTTGATTTGCGGTGTGTAGTGGTCTCAATTCTACCATTGCTAGCACGAGTGATCCTCAGATCTAGAAAGACTATACTGTCTGTGCTGATGTCATGGGTGAGTCGAAGATTAAGGGAATTACAGTTCAGTTTGTTAGTAAATTCCACAAACATTGCACGAGGTCCGCCCCATAGAATGATAATGTCATCAATATACCTTGCCCATAGCGTGATATGGGTGGTATACATCTCATTCTCCTCTGTGAATACTACTTCTGCCTCCCACCACCCCAGGTACAGGTTGGCGTATGACGGGGCACATGTTGTACCCATCGCCGTCCCCTGTACCTGGTGGTAGAGTTTGTTATTAAACAGAAAGTAGTTTCTAGTCAATACAAATCGTAGCAGTGATTCAATGAATAGATTGTGTTTAGTGTACAAAAGTCCCCTTGTTTTGAGAAAGTACAGAGTAGCTTGTATACCGTTGTCGTGTATTATGCTCTACCTCCCCTGCTGGTGCAAAATTCTTGTTTGTGAAGAAGAAAGACGGATCGTTACGACCATGTATTGACTATAAAGGTCTCAATAAGATCACCATTAAAAATCATTATCCTCTTCCTGTCATATCAGAATTCTTCGACCGCCTACACTGGCGACACACTTTATTCGAGCTCGGCTAGTCCCACGAATTCGGGTATACCCGGGTGTATTGAGGTTTGTGACTGTTTTCTGCCCGAGTGCATTGAGGTATTTTCCAGGCAGGGATTGAAGCATTTTATTCCCGCTGGCTGCAATACTGCACAGTACATATAAATATACTGCATTACAATTCATGAATTTATGCCATCTGGTAGACACGCGAAGCATTGCAGCCTATTAAATCCTAATCATTATCATTTAACAGATCAGCCGCCCATCAGCCAGGCATGAACCCAGGCTGGGAAGGCAAATGCAACGGGGCTTGTCAGAGGTGAGGAGCGGCGCATTCCAGGTATCTGCCAGGTACATACCGGGTATTTGCTCGAATAAAGTGTGTCGGTGCAGTACAAGGCGCTAACATTTTCTCCAAATTAGATTTACGTGGGGCCTATAATCTCATCAGAATTCGTCAAGGCGACGAATGGAAAACTACATTCAATACCAGAGATTAACATTATTAGTACTTGGTCATGCCGTTTGGTCTGTGTAACGCCCCAGCTGTGTTTCAAGATTTTGTCAACTAAATTTTTTGGGATCTTCTCAATTCTTTCGTGATGATCTATTTGGATGACATTCTTATTTTTTCTAAATCCAAACAGGAACAATTATCCCACGTTAAACAAGTACTCCTTTGCCTACGGGAAAATCGACTCTTTGCCAAACTCGATAAGTGCCAATTCCATCAAGCAGCTACCGTTTTTCTAGGACACATCATCTCCAATACTGTGTCATGGGAGACCAAGACTTATTAATTTGTGTATACCGGGATTCTGCCCTGAGCACACAAGTTGGGTAAAATAAATTGTAATTTATTTCTTTTCAGACAGACACACAAATCTTCACAATATACACTCAATAAAACACTTACTGGGATGGGGAAACATAATCAATTGTCCTTGGAACGCAACAAAGTCTCTGGGCACCCCTGCACGCATGCAAGTGGGTGCGCACAATGATCCATGTAGCAGTTCCTGGCTACCCCTATATTTTCAAAAAAAGGTAAAAGTTCGTTCAGTCCTTACAGGGTTCATTCGGGAACCCTTAGCTCTAACGAATTCCAGAATGGATGAGGGGGATGATTCTTTGTTCCGATATTATTAACCCCTCACACACTGGAACTTGGTTCTATCGTTGTTGAATCAGATGCAGGGTGTCTTTGAAGTACAGAGTTGAGAAAGCCCTCAGTTCATTCACCCTTAGCATATTTGCATGCTAAAGGATTTTTCCCGGGCTCACAAAAAAAGTTTTCCTGTCTTCACATTTAAAACCATTAGAAGAATACAGTTTATTAATAAAGTATGTTCTGCTTGTGCCACTACTATAAGCTTTATATGGGTGGGTATGGTTTCTTTATTCCTAGCTGCACTCCAAAAATTAGAGTGTTAGCTCACTCCTATCATGAGTTAGCTTCTTTAATTGAAAAGGGCTATGATGTGGTTCGCAGTTTAACCCACTTCCCACGTCAATTGACTTTCCCCCTTTCAAGTTAAGAAGCTAACAAGGTAACGGATACATTTTGACTGAAACCACTTCAACTAGACCGCAAACCACTTAATCAATTAACCTTGCGGTTACGAGGTCTAGGGCTTAGTAAAACCGATACCTATGCTTCAAAGTGGCCACCCATACACAGCCACGCGTCTTCAATCAGCGCTTGGTTAAGCGCTCACAGCTCCCTCTTGTGTTGCAAAACCAATTGGCACAGTTTATATACATTCCTATTACTGCAGCTGCAGTATTACTGCAGCTAGGGAATGAGATGCAAAATGGGGACAAGAAAGATGGTGTAGTGGAAAACATATCAGTGTAGTGCACATACAGTTAATCCCTTCAGTCCCAATGCAATTTAAGGTTAATCAGCCGGGTATAATGCCTTTATTAATGGCCAGATTAACCCCTTTATCGCCACATACTGGTCTTACCATGGATCCTGCTAAAGTCAAAGCGGTACTGGATTGGCCTCAACCCACCACTCTCAAAGCCATTCAACGGTTTCTAGGATTTTCCAACTATTATCGCAGATTTATTCAGAATTTTTCTTCCTTAGTAGTCTCTCTTACAGCCTTAACTAAGAAAGGAGCAGATCCCACATCTTGGTCTCCCACGGCCATTCAGTCTTTTTCTCACCTTAAAAAGGCATCGTGTCCGCACCTATTCTTATCCACCCCGATCCCAAGCTTCCATTTACCCTCGAGGTCGACGCATCTGCTGTCAGTGTGGTTGCTGTTCTTTCTCAGAGGAAGCCTCCTCAGTCCAGGTTGTGTCCTTGTGCGTTTTGTTCCAAAAAAAATTCTTCAGCAGAGTCAAATTATGATATTGGAAATCGTGAACTCCTGGCCATGAAACTAGCACTCGAAGAATGGAGACACCTTCTGGAATGTACTGAGGATCCCATAACAATCTTGACGGACCACAAAATCTGTTATACATCGAAGGAGCCTGTCGCCTAGGAGCCCGCCAAGCCAGATGGTCACTTTTTTTCTCAAGATTCAACTTTATAATCTCCTATCTTCCTGGAACCAAGAATGTCAAGGCTGATGCCCTTTCTCATCAATTCTCTCTAGATCACAAATCTGAGGACCAACAAAAACCCATCCTTCCTTCCAAATGTATCCTTTCT
This sequence comes from Ascaphus truei, assembly GCF_040206685.1. NCBI lineage: Eukaryota > Metazoa > Chordata > Amphibia > Anura > Ascaphidae > Ascaphus > Ascaphus truei. Next base: position 15,661,408 of record NC_134489.1, read on the forward strand.
GCAATCACCTTCAGCGTCCTTAAAAATATCGTGCGGCAACAGGACCACATCCCTGCCGTTCTTACAGTTCCTGAGGGTCGCCTTTACACTTCTCCCCTGCACCGCAAATAAAGTTCTCCAATGGAGTCACTCCTCCAGATCTGCAGGTCACCCGGGGACCAGGAGAACTTTAGATCTCATCTCCAGAACATTCTAGTGGCCCGAGATACAGAAAGATGTCAGGGACTTCGTAGCGCGTGCCCAACTTGTGCAAGGACTAAAACCCCTTGGAATCTCCCTTTGGGACTTCTTCAGCCCTAACCTGTTCCCGACCGGCCATGGACACACTTGTCCATGGATTTCATTATTGATTTACCCATATCAAGGGGCATGATCACGATTGTCGTGGTGGTGGATCGATTCTCAAAACAATCCTACTTTATATAGTACTTCTCAGGAGCCTTCCCAACTCTTCCAAATAGGCTGATCTATATCTATATTTTTGAAAACATTGTATGTCCCGGTGTCTAGGGGCAATCACATTGGACCTTTGGCCCATCACTCCGCCTCAGGCCAATGAGATGGCTCCCTTGCCCCACCCGCCCCGCACACCTCTCATTGGCTGGTGTGGTCTAACAGTATATACACACACATATGTCTCACCCCTCCGGATTGCTCGCCCCCCCACGGCTCTCATTGGCCGGTGCGCTCTAACCCAGGGGTCCCCAACCCCTGGCCACACCACTACTACTACTACTGCTGCTGCTGCTGCTGCTGCTGCTGCTGCTGCTGCTGCTGCTGCTGCTGCTGCTGCTGCTGCTGCTGCTGCTGCTGCTGCTGCTGCTGCTGCTGCTGCTGCTGCTGCTGCTGCTGCTGCTGCCGCCTGAGGTGAGGAATTGCTACTGCTGGAGGGGGGGGGTGTTTGATCCCCCCAGCTCCGTTTTTGACCCCCTTCAGCTCCGTTTTTGACCCCCCCCCCAGCTCCGTTTTTGACCCCTCCCCCAGCTCTGTTTTTGACCCCTCCCCCGGCTCCGTTATTGACCCCTCCCCAGCTCCGTTTTTGACCCCTCCCCCAGCTTCGTTTTTGACCCCTCCCCCAGCTCCGTTTTTGACCCCTCCCCCAGCTCCGTTTTTGACCCCTCCCCCAGGTCCGTTTTTGACCCCCCCTCCCCACCCCAACCCCCCCTCCGACATACACAGTGACAGACACACTGACACACACAGTGACAGACACACTGACACACACAGGGACAGGGACATCCACACACAGGGACAGGCACACTGACACACACAGGGACAGACACACTGACACACACAGGGACAGACACACAGGGACAGACACACAGGGGCCAGACACACTGACACACACAGGGACAGACACACTGACACACACAGGGACAGACACTGATACACACAGGGACAGACACATTGACACACACAGGAACAGACACACTAACACACACAGGGACAGACACACTGACACACACAGGGCCAGACACACTGACACACACAGGGACAGAAACAATGACACACACAGGGACAGACACACAGTGACACCCCCCTTGCCTCCTGCCTCCCCCCCGCCCCTGCCTTCCCCCCCTCTCCTGCCTCCCCCCCTCCCCTGCCTTCCCTCCCCCCTCCCCTGCCTACACCCCCCCTCCCCTGCCTTCACCCCCCTCCCCTGCCTTTCAACCCTCTCCCGCCCCTGCCTTTCACCCCCCTCCCGCCCCTGCCTTTCACCCCACTCCCTTCCCTGCCTTTCACCCCCTCCCTCCCCTGCCTTTCACCCCCGTCCCGCCACTGACTTTCAAACACCCGCCACCCATACTCCCGCCACCTCCCGCCTCTGCCTTTCACCCGCCCTCCCGCCTCTGCCTTTCACCCACCCGCCGCACTCCCACCTCTGCCTTTCACCCACTCGCCACCCACACGCCCGCCGCCCTCCCGCCTTTCACCCTCCCACCGCCCGCACACCCGCCGCCTCCCACCTCTGCATTTCAGCCACCTGCCGCCTCACACCCCTGCGCCCCACAGCGGCCGCCCTCACTCAACAGACACCTGACACCTCTCACCCACCTGCCACGCTCCACACACACCTGCCGCCTCCCGCCCCTACGCACCGACATCACTGACTAGCCGCCGCACCCACTCACCACCCACCGGCGCCTCCCGCCTCACACCCACCCACCACACTCACACCCCTACGCACTGACATCACTGACCAGCCGCCGCATGCACTCACCAGACACCTGCCGCCTCACACCCGCTTACACCATAGCAGGACTCCCACCCACAGCCAGCACTCCACTACCCACCCGCCACCCGTACTGAACACCCACCCGATGCCTCACACCCACTCACACCCATAGCGGGACACACACCTCACATTTTTACATCACTTATGTCACCAAAATATACATTGTACTGTGGTGTGTTTACAATAAACCATTTTTAAACAACAATATCGTATTACATTTTCTTCCATGTTTCTTTTCAACTATTTATAAATAATAATACCTATTACGGATTTACATCCCGGGCAACGCCGGGTATATCAGCTAGTACTGTATATTCATCAGAGAAATCTTTCGTTTTCACGGAGAACCACTGGTCATTGTATGGGATAGAGGTTCTCAGTTTGTGTCTCGCTTCTGGTGCTCTTTTTGTCTACAAATGGACATTTCTCTTCATTTTTCCTCTGGATATCACCCACTAATGAATGGTCAGACTGAGAGGACCAATCAGTCACTAGAACAATACATACAATGTTCTGTGTGCGATTCCAGGACGACTGGTCTGAGCTCTTGCCCAGGGCAGAGTTTACCCATTACAACACACGGAGCAGATCAACCTTGGAGTCACCATTTTTTGTGAACTACGGGTTCTACCCGTCTACTCTTCATCTCTCTTCTTCCTCATTGGGGGTCTCAGCGGCAGATGACAGGATTAAAGAACTGCAAAATCTCTGGAAAAAGGTCCATGTAAACATCAGGACAGCCACCAACAGGCAGTAGACCCAGGCAGATTGCCACCACAGTCATATATAGAAGCACATGCACACCGCTGGTAGGTGCTGGAGGGGGGTACTTATCTGCCGGTGCGCTGTGTCCAGGGATGTCCAGACATCCCAGAAGTATTTGAGCAAAGGAATGGAAGCAGGCACACCGTCTTTCTAAAGGTGCAGTTTATTGTGCCACCAAAGGTCCAACGTTTCGGCAATAGATTGCCTTTATCAAAGAGAGGGCTACAGAACATACTAAACATACCACTATTGATACACAAATGGGTACTCACCCCTCCATGATCACTGCTGCCTTGTGCCTGGATGTCGACGCCCCCATCGTGACGTCAGAGCACCAGCGCATGACATCATCACGCCACGTCGCGCACCTTTAGAAAGACCGTGTGCCTGCTTCCATTCCTTTGCTCAAGATTGCCACCACAGACCTGGTCAGGAATTAAAAATTGGCGACAAGGTCTGGCTGTCATCCAGAAATATCAGGCTGAAAGTTCCTTCCATGAAATTCATACCCAGATTTCTCGGTCCGTTTCCTATCTCAGAAAGGATCAATTCAGTCGCATACCGACTCTTGCTGCTTTCTTCAATGAGGAATCCATCTGTCTTTCATGTGTCCTTGCTCAAACCAGTTGTCCAAAATGTACATTCGGTTCCAATTTCTCCTACTCCTTCTCATATGGTGCAAGGTCAACCCGAGTATGAAATACAATCCATTCTGGACTCCAAGTTCTCTAGAGGCCCTCTACTTTATCTGGTACACTGGAAGGGTTTTGGTCCAGAAGAAATATCATGGATCCTGAGCCACCGGGTTCACGCTAACAGGCTGGTTCGCCTTTTCCATCTCAAATTTCCAGATAAACCGACTTTGAGTCGCCCGGAGGTCGCTCCTAGAGGGGGGGGGGGAGTGGTACTGTGAGGATTCGCCATCCTGATGGCTGGAACTCACCTCCTCATCCTGTCACATCTGGTACTCAGGAGTTAGGATCCTATGGTGGTTCCACCGCGCGCGCGGTCGACGCACGATCAACCTGGCTCTCTGGATCTGCCCCCAGTCTCTGCCCCCAGTCCGAAGATGGACGTGCGTGGTGCGTAAGTGGCGCTTGATCGGGTGGCCACCTCCAGTGATGCGCGTGGTACAGGCTCCTCCTGGACCCACCTCCAGGCTCCGTTCCCATTCACGTGACGAGCATGAGCAGTGCGCGAGTGGCGCGTGATCGGGTCGCCACCCCCTAACGTCGGTGATGTGCACGGGACGAAGCTCCACCCCCAGATCTGATCGGGCTGCACAATAGGGCGCACCTGCGTGACCCAGCAGCCTACCCCTTCATCCCTTCTTGTTCCACCCCACTTCCCATTGGAGGGAAGCTCCTTTATATACCTGCTCAGCCCAGACACACATCACTGAGCATAACCTTATGCAACGCTGTGCCTTGCTGCTTCCTGTCTTGTTCCTGCTGCTGCCTGACCCCTGCTTCGTATCTGGACTCCGCATCTCTCCTCTCCTGACCCGGCTTACGTACGACCATTGTAAACTCTCTACTCCTGACCTCGGCTATCCTCAACGACTACTCCCCATTCTCCAATCCTGACCTTGGCAAAGTACCCAAACGATCCGCTACTCTCCAATCCAGACCCGGCAAGTATAACGACTACTCTATCTTCTATACTCCTGACCCGGCTTGCAAGACCATTCCACACTCTAGGCGCGCTCTCGCGGTTGTGGGTTGGCGTTTATGCAATTTCCTACCTCAGCCTCGCGGTCGCGTCTGGTTTGTGGTGAGCTACGCGTTACCGTGGAACCCTTGTATGCGAACTTGTACATGGCAGATTTCGAAGAAATATTTATCCTTAATATAATATACTATGATAACTTGATCTGGAAGAAAAAACAGGTAGCGCTATGTCCTAAAAAGTAAGCCGGCTGCCTGTGATATAACTCTGACCCCTGGTCAGACAACTGGAAGTGGAAAGAAAGTTATATCTGTGGCGCTCTGCACTAATGACAACTATATTATAATAGGATAAATATTAATATAAATATCAATATACAACCAGTATCAGTGATGTGGCCCGTCCTGTGAGGTGCTCCACGTGATGATATGGTACATGAAAAGATAATAAAAAAATCATAGCATAATACTGCAATAGACAATAGACCAATATATAACAAGCAATAACATACAAGATAAACGCTGAGAACAATAGGTGACAATTAATAATATAAACACATTTAATTAAAACATATCATTGATTTTTAGGGGTTGGACATAGAAGCAATCAGGTACAGGATTGGCAATTCATTCAGGCATCAGGTAACAAGTAGATGTAGTAACGAAGACACTGGGTATAGGGCTTACACTGGTTTATATGGATTCCAGCCCTATACCTTAACATTGGGTGCCAGGTATTGGTTAACAATTACCTGCACACAATCCCTCTGTGCCAGCAAACGTGGGAAGCATTGTTGGTCCATGCCCCCAGCTAGTTGGCACATGCACACATTTTCCAATTCTCATTTCACTAGCCACACACTAAAGGAAAGGCGCCTTAAAGTCTACCAGACATGTATCTGGTCAGGAAATCCTTTGTCTGTAAGTGTGAATTACAACACTTGCAGACCACTCAAGCTCTGCTTTTCTCCGCCCTAGTGTACACTATCAGAGTGTGAAGCCTTTGATCAGGGGGGCCTGTTGTAGACAACTGGTCGCCCCCCTGAGCATTAACATATAGCAGAGCCAGTATCTTTCGCGGGCTTTTATTCCAGACCCAAAATACAGTACATTTCTTAATATCTAAACATATTAAAATAATCCGTTCGGCTGGGCCGAGCAGGCTGAAATTTGCCAGACCCTCATGCCGGAGGGGACTCTCCATGGTGGCCAAGTTTCAGCTGGCTGCGACCCACCGGAACGGAGTTACACCAATACAGTTTTTAAAGCACATTTACAAAAGTGGCTTTTCTGCCGGGCAAGTCAATGGCAGAAACCCAAACTTAACCATTACCCTGACTCCGTTCTGTTGCCCCGAGAGTGTCAGTATTTGCCATGCATTCATGCTGGAACTATGACTACATGGTGACCAAATCCCAGCCCTCTAGGCTGAACAGAACCAGAGTTATGGGTTTCATGTTTCTGTCATTCTGACTTAGCCATTTTTACCTTGCAGCTTTTACCTCCGCCATTAGAGTCAATGGTGCCACCCTTGTAATGAGTGAGACCCTTTATCGGGATCATTGATTGTCGGACCCAGTTGGGGTCGAGTGAGGGTTTCTTAGGATCTAGGGGCAAAAAGAATTGTATTCCGGGTGAGTCGAGGAATCCCCATTGAAATGCATTACTCCATTGACTTTCAATGAGGAACCGCCGCTCCTGCTCTCGGGCGCCACCTACAGGTCTTCTACGATATCGGGCCCAAATCGCCGGAATCTCCATAGGGTTACATGGGGCTGTAATGGCGACCTATGGAGAGACTGCAAAATGGAGCCTGCAAAGGCGGAAAAAGGAACAAAGGGCCATAAACACAAAATTAACATTACCCCTTTTCCTCCATACTGGATCCCAGTGTAAGTGTTGGTGCAAACACTGAGATGGGGAAAATACACATTCACAAGGGGATATACATTTGGTGCTGAAGCAGGGGCATAAACACAGTACTGGACATCATTTCAGCTAACCCCTCGCCTCCCAGGTGAGGGCAGGGAGTGGCCAAATGGGGTGTAACCCCTTTAATACTGGGCCAAACCCCCTCTCCCACGACAATCATTGTCTCCAAAGATCAGGGCGTCTATTGTAGGATAGTGGACAAGCCAGAACAACGGGAGCAAACATTGACAGAGATTAAGACAATGTTTCTATCACGCGGGCATAAACGGTCGACTATAGAAAAGGCCTTTGAAAAAGTACACCACATTGAGCAGCAAAAGGATGACACCGAGATAGTAACCATTGTTAGTAGATTTACTACGGTCAGTAAATTAATTAACAAAGTATTCACAAACATTGGAGGGTGCTACAGACAGATGAGGCACTGGATTCAATATGTAAAAATCATCCAAGCCTATCAACGGGGTGAGAATCTTCAGGATTCCTTATCCGCGCTGACAATAAAGAGCATTACACTGCATCACATTTTCTGAGTAACCCTAAATATGGGTGCTATAGATGGTTCAACTGTTCAGTGTGTAACAGTCTGAATACCAGGACTTAGGGCCTCATGCAGTAAGCACCGCTAAAATCTCTTCGGCAAGTGTTGCCGATAGGCCTTATTTTGGCGATTTGCCCTCGCAGTATTCAGTAAGGGCTGAATCCATGCCGATCCCTGCCGAATCACTGCGAAAGCAAAACTGCCGATGAGCCTGTGCCGATACAGCCTGGCACCCGATAACCTACCGATAGGTGGGTATTCTGCTGGAGGCAGTGTGTCAGAGCACAGCCATAAATGATCAGGAAAGCAGCTTGTGGTTAAAAGATATTCTTTATTCGGACATCATGGTGCAGTCAGGGAAATGGAGGGAGCTCTTACGCGTTTCACGCCTCGTTGGCGCTTCGTCAGAGAGTGAAAAAGTAATGCTGGGACCCCCTTGATATAGTGCCTCTCATTGCGTTTCAAATTGCTCACAGCCGCGGCTTGATTGGCCGGAAGTGATGATACCGGAAGTCAGGAACCGGATGTGACGCGACGGGCTCCATGCATGGATGGTTTGTTTACAAGCTATGCTTGTAGTCATGGAGATCGCAGCGTCATCACTCCGTAGCAATGGGGAAATCTTAATTACAAACGGTCACTCACAGGTTAATTACACGCTGCGATCTCCATGACTACAAGCATAGCTTGTAAACAAACCATCCATGCATGGAGCCCGTCGCGTCACATCCGGTTCCTGACTTCCGGTATCATCACTTCCGGCCAATCGAGCCGCGGCTGTGAGCAATTTGAAACGCAATGAGAGGCACTATATCAAGGGGGTCCCAGCATTACTTTTTCACTCTCTGACGAAGCGCCAACGAGGCGTGAAACGCGTAAGAGCTCCCTCCATTTCCCTGACTGCACCATGATGTCCGAATAAAGAATATCTTTTAACCACAAGCTGCTTTCCTGATCATTTATGGCTGTGCTCTGACACACTGCCTCCAGCAGAATACCCACCTATCTACCACTTTTCCGGATGCACGCCACCAACAAGAAGAAAACAGGCTTTTTCATGTGAGTTTATCCTTTAATCTATTTTGGAGGTATACACTAGGGTGGTTTCAAGCGTGTGTGACATTGTCCTCATTAGGAGTGATGTGATGGAGCTTAACACTCTTCATTCACAACAACTCTAGGACTTCAACATATATGTCCTCTACACAGCGCTCACCTACATACCCAATACTCACCTGTATATCAATAGCCTGCATCAAGACATCTTCTATCAAGAATATTTGAATTGACATTGTTACAATTGACTCTGTTCTTCTACTGCTAACCTACCGATAGGCCTTTTCTGCCGATAGATGTTTACAGCAGAGAGAGACCAGCCGCTCTCTCAGCGCAAACTTCGGCAAAATATAAAGTATTTATAAACAACTTTTACTGATAGTGTGCAGGGGGTCTCCGGAGCTGAACCGCATTGGTTTCAGGTCGGGGGACCCCCTGCTTCCCGAAATACAGACCCTTTTATGAGGTGCCGGTATCCCTCTGCATTTAAAAGTCCCGATCACGTGACCGCGGAATGTAAACAAAGCAGATTGATACCGGCACCCCCTAAAGGGGCCTGTATCTCGGGAAGCAGGCCCTCTGCACATCTACACTATGAATAAAACACCCATATCAATAAACAATCATTCCTTACCTTTGTGGCTATGTGCTACAGTAACGAAGCAGCATGACTGTATTTTTAATAATAGTGTACTGTGAGCAGGGGGTCCCCTGAGCTGAACCGCATTGCTTTGTGGACCAGGGACCCCCTGCTTCCTGAGTTACAGGCCCCGGTATGTGTCATCGGGTGGCAGTGTCGCCGCCATCTTTATAGCGCCCCTTTCGCGCAGTGTCCACTATAAATATGGCGGTGACGCTGTAACCGATGCCCCAAACCGGGGCCTGTAACTCGGGAAGCAGGGGGTCTCTGAGCCACAAATCAATGCGGTTCAGCTCAGGGGACCCCCTGCTTCCGCACAATATTATTAAAATACATAAATGCTGCTTCATTACCATAGCGTATAGCCGCTAAGGCAATGAAGGGGTTAAGGCAGAATAGCATGTTTATTGGGGACATTTGCCCCAATAAATATAGCAATAAACAACATACACCACCTGTGTATTTAAAATACATAAACAACAATAAATACATAAATACATATAGCACTCACCCATTTCCGGTTGCCACGATGAAGGCCATCCTCCTCTTCATCCTGCCCATGCCCCCTCCGCTGCTGCAAAACAGACACAAGAATGAAAACATCCAATGTAATGTCTCCTAACCCCTTAATTACCATAGCGGTTATTAACCGCTACAGTCATTAAGGGGTTAACCCACCCTCACCCACCACTCGGGAGGCCTACATACCCTCCCCCACTACCCCCCCACCCCGTGAGGCCTAACCACCCTCACCCACTACCCACAAGGGAGGCCTACCCACATACCGTTGGGGAAAAGACCCCCCCCGTACCCACAATAAAAACAATACACAGCCCCACAATAAGCATCATTCTATTTATTAAATACATTACCCACCCCCTGTGCCCCCCCATAAATACATGGTTTATCCTTTTACAAACAGGGTTCATAACACAGCCCCACGCGAGTCCCCGTGGGCTGGCGGGGCACCTGACAGACCTACAGGGTAACAGCAGCTCGTTTCAAACAGGTTCTGGAGGCCTGTTGGTGGGTCCCACCAAGCGCCATGGCCCCAAGATGGTTTCCTTGGGTCACCGTGGGCCACAATTGGGTCCCCACTTTAGGCCCGCGGATGTCTGGGAGCCCCGGGTCAGACCCACAGGTGTCTGCGGGGCCTCGGGTGGTTCCCACGGTGGTCTGGGGAACTCACGAGTGCTCACTACGGGTCCACGGTGCCCCCACGGATGTGGGACCACCGCTTCATCCCAGCAGACTACGGGTCCGCGGTGCCCCCACAGATATGAGGCCACCGCTTCATCCCTGCAGGTGTCACCCGTGGAACCACCAGCCTGATACCCGTGAGATACCCGAGGAGACCGCAGGTGGTCTCCAGAGGTCTCACGCAGAACCACGGAACAAACCCTGAATGTAAAAAAAATAAACCTGACCTATACATTCAATACATACACCCCCCCCCCCCCCCAACACCTACAGTACAATAATGTTCAAAATAACTATTATCCAGATAGGGATGATAGATTATTTGCCCATTATTAAACACATTAACTAGCATATTACAATAAATAAAGTACTACTGACCTCATCAATAAGAAGCCCCCGTCGCCAGCAACATCCTGGTCTTTTGTTGCTCACAAAATACATAGCCAATACAAAGCCAATACATTGCAATTACATTCAGATATCAATTAACCCCTTAAACACCTTATTGGATAATAACCGCAAAGGTAATTAAGGGGTTAAGCCACACTGGCCCGATACCCACCCTTCACCCATGAATGTGTACAGTGGCTTCATCATGCAACTATATATATATATCTATACACACACATGATGAACCAATATACAAATAAATGTAGAAGGGTTATCAAAAACATGCTGTACTACAAATAACACTTCTCCATACAGACACACTACAATAAAATCAATTTCCTTTAATAGTCCTATCTGATCTTACAATCAAAATCCTCACATGCCAATCAAAAACCTCAAATGACAATCAAAACATTGCATTTACATTGTATATATGATGCATACAATCTATGCACCATATACATTCTGCAAATGAATGTTAACAATAACATTGAAAACAAAATACCAATACCTCCAAACAAGTATACTATTTTAATAAATCCAGTAAACATACATCAATTAGCATTCATTAATGACATCCCTAAACAATTTAAATTCCATTCCTAACAATTAAACAATTAACTAATTCAAGCATTCAACAGAACAAATTATCCTGTGAAAAAATATAAGTACCAACAAGAATACAATATAGAAAAGCAAGGCTGACCCTGACCTAAAGTACACCATACAATAGCAACTATTACATCTATCTAATTTTAAAATACACTATACACACATTTATGCATAGCAGCATAGCCAAATTAATTTAAAACACAGCAAATCAAGCTTTTAAAACAACATAATTTCTTACCCTGTATGTATATATCTCTCTAGACATACATACATACATACAGTGGCAAGAAATGATAAAACAAAGAATAAAAAATATACACATGTAAAAAGCCTTTCAAATAAAAATCAAGTTAAATAAAATACATTTCTTTAGTACACTTACCATTACTTGACCCCACCGACTCCCGTTGAACAGCTTACTCACGAACCAATCCACCAGGCACAGGAACCCATAAAACAATAAACCATAAAAAAATAAACATTACACTAGAAATCCAAATCAATCCACGGGTCTTCTATTTGTAATCCATCTTCATCTGTATTCTTCTTTCTTCTATATTCTTCCGGGGTCTTCTTCCCGTCTTCGGCCATGCCCTGGCCTTCTTCTTCTGTAGGAGGTCCTTCCTCCTCGGTGTCTTGCTTCAAAATGAGATGACATAGGCTTTTAAAGGCCTATGACGTCACATTTTCGTCATAGTTCCCACGGCCCTGATTGGGCCATGAAAACCATGTGTTTTGGCCGAGAAAAAAAAATTGATGACGTCACTTAAAGGCAATGAAAGCACAGCCAATGAGCCAATCAGAATGGTATCAGCTCCGGAGACCCCCGGCATCAATCACAGACAGGAAAAAGGCCTGATTTTGTCTAAGTGTCGCCCTTGCCGATGCTTCTCCTCCACCAAGTTGCCAACTTTAGTTGGCGGGCTGGATTGCCAAAAAACTCTCCATTGTGGAGTGCCGATCAGCAGCGAAAAGCTGATCGGGGCTACCTGAATACCACCGAGTTCAAAAAGTGCCGATAAGTGATAATTCCCACTTATCGGCGCTTACTGAATCGGGAGGGCAAAAAATGCTTACTACATAGAGCCCATAGTTCTGTCACCCAAGAAGTGGCCAGAAATTTGAGATAAAAAGCAGAATTACTTTTACAACTACCAATGTAGTATACACAATAAAATGTTCATGTGGGTTGGTATATGTAGGGAAAACCAATTGTATGCTTAAAAGCAGGTTTACTGAGAATAGAAGTAAAATCAATCACAAAACAGAAGACACTGCACTAATCGCTCGTTATACGCAGTTCAAACACACAGCTGCATCCCTCAAACTTATGGGTATCGTATAAATACAAAAAACAATTGCAGGTACTAAAATAGATATAGCATTATTACAAAGGGAATCTTGCTGGATGTATACATTAGATACAGTGTTCCCTAACGGCCTCAATGATTTTGTATCACTCAATTGCTTCCTTACTTATAGATAATTAGAAAAGGATTAGAGATCTGTACAATTATGCACTTCATTCACAGGTTACAAGTATGCTGCTCCTGCTGATGATTTTTTCCTCAGCCTCTAATATGGCAAATAAGGTCAGTAAGAATAGTACATAATTGGCAAATTAGGACAAATGAAACAAAATAGACAAGACTTCCATTTTTTAATTTTTCCTCTTTTGATGGATTCATTTTTTTCACTTAGGGTGTTTTGAGGCACTTATGTAGGATTGATGAGGATTGTCTCATTGATTGTATCCATCTTCCCCACATGTTTCATCTTACTATGTATCCCTGCCCCCCCTCCCAAACCATCTTTCGGATGAAGAATGGAGGAGATGCAGAGCACCGAGGATTTTGGCGCCTGCGCGGAGAGAGATGGAAGTGACTACCAAGTAGAAGAACTGCAGGGCGAACTAGAAGGGCCACACACCTCCAGAAAATATATATCCCTGATGAAATCACCTTAGCGTGAAGAAACGCATTGGGAGTGTTAGTGTGAGCTACTGACAGTCTGTCACCATACTCATTAACACTTTGGCTTCTGCTGGGACATTGCATACGCTGCTACGCATCGGTGAATTACTACACTTGCCCCTTCTCCTCCACGGGGTCACATCACCATTTCCTCCCATCCGGAGTTGCTGTGGTGAGCGGTGGACTTCCGGGTTACATCGGGAGAGGTTGTGCATTCTCTGAGGCCCCTGCTGGATGGTGCTCAGAGGAGCTGGGACTTCACGGAGGAAAAGAGTGGCGTGTGAGCAGAGCAGTGTTTTCCGGCGGTTGGCGAATGAGTATACTCATTACATGCTTGTTTTTCACATTTGTTTGTGAGTTTAAATTTGTTGGACTTAATATTGGAATATTAAATGTGTATTTTTCATATTACACTAGGATCGGGCGCTTTCTTTCTTTTCGTTTTGTAGATCTACTGGGAGGTCGTTGGTTCCTTATAGAGAGCAGCCGGTATCCAGACTAGTGGGCTATCATCTATATTCCTAATATATCAACAGGACTATTTTTTTTTAATGGTTTTTTTATTGATTTTTATTTTTCAATTGTTTTTTTGTCTGCAATTTTAATCTTGCATATTTTTGGACACTAAGTCATTAGCTCGCACTAATTTAGTTATATTATTACACCCGGGCGCGCTAACAACGACAAGCAGGGGATCCGCCGATCCAACGATATCTTCCGCTGGAGGGGATGTCTCCCTCTGGAGTGACTTCCACAATGATGCTTGCTCACTCTCTGGCAGTCTGGTCCTAGACTACTGCAGCAATAGTTCAAATGAAACCACTGTGTCCCTAAGCTGGCTAACCACTAACCACTGGGCAGGATCCCTAACTGAAGGGCCTTCCCTACAGCAGCCACAAGCTTTGGATGAGTTGGGGCCTATCTGGGAACTAGGGGATCTCTGGCCTAGTGCAGAGGGTCACAGACCAGTACAAGTCCAACTTCCCCTAGTTGTGTCGCTGCTCCAACTGCCAGCAACCCTTAGAGTTTGAAATGTATCAACTGCATCATAGAAGAATCCTTTCACTTCATTGACCAGGCCTGGCACCTGACTCCCAGCCCTGAGGCCTTCTGGGGTTGTAGTCCCCGTGAAACCCCCTTAACATTGGTGCCGCGCGCGCTATCTCCAGCCCCACACAACAACTCCCCTTCACCCAAGCGGCAGCGGAGATAAGGGGCCAGTAAGAGAACCCAGGTCACATTCTCCACCCGGTAAAACACCAACATCCCCGCTTGGGAACAATGAAACATATTATGACCATATTTTTTTTACACAATAAAAATGCAGATCATATATACAACTTATCATGTCATAACAGCTCTACATGAGATTATAGATTTCATTGAACATCACTTTGACAGATCTCACTTTACTGCGAACCCACTGCTGAGCCTCATAATGGGGTGCCCCAAATTGATCATAGGTCATCCTCATTTGAGGCTGACCAACTCTTTGGCTCCGGCGGAGCTGCTCTTCAGGCCTTTTGGAGAATAACTCACGTAGTCCTGAGGCTCAGCCTCTTCCCTTGAGGTGACTAATGTCTCTGCACAGTCTTGTTGAGGTGTAAAGCAAGGGCTCTGTGGATCCAGAGGCTGGCTCATGGAAGCCACCCTATTTGGTGCTTGTTTACAGGCCCTTTACCCGTAGCTCTTCCGGGAGATGCCCTTGGGATCTGGGGACCCCTTTGAGAGGGTCCCTCCATAGGGTCATCAGAATGTCAGCTACAGTCTCTTGACCGACCTCTGTTAAGTTCGGTTCTCCATCCAAAGGAGTAGCTGGTATTTCAGGCTCATCTTCCTCTACTTGAGGAATGGGAAGCATGTGATTTCTATGCTATACCTTTACCCGGCCTTCGGAGTCTTTGATACGATAGACCGGGAGGCCAGGTATCTGAGACTCAACTTTGTATACTGCATCCCTCCAATGATCAGCGAGTTTATGTTGCCCTGGAATCCCTAGATTATGAAGAACAGCGTCTCCAGGATGAATTTCCCGATGGCGAACTATATGGTCGTAGCGACTTTTGTTACTAGCATTCAATTGAGATGAGGCTGTGGTGGGGGAGGGTTAATCAGGCCTATAATAAAGGTTATACCCGGCTGATTAATCCTGACCCGCAGTGGGAATGAAGGGGTTAAACTGGTTTGCAATGCATCACTGTGTTTGCCCTGTCTCAGACGTTTTTATCCCCCATTTGCAAGCCATTCCCTGCTTGCTATGTTAAAAAACAAGATGCATTGCTTGTTATACCCTCTCACAGAGACATGATGGCGTAGGAGCGCCCAATGCTAGCGCTGATTGAGAAAGCGTTTCAAAACATTAAAGGGCTGTCTATGAGATGGGAATCCATTAGTTGCGGTTAAAATCTCAAGTACTGTATCCGTTTCTCGTTAACTTTGTATCTCGCTGGAGGCATCCCCTGCGGTGGGAACTCATGGTGGGAGGCTTCGTTGGATCGGCGGATCCTTTTTGAAGTGTCAGCGGGTAAGGGTGCTGGAGCGCCCGGCAGGTATTTCCATAAGTTCACCAACATACCGGTAACATCCAGGCGCTGATCACGCCTTGGGGGGGTGGGTTCCTTGGAGACACTTTGGGGTTGAGAGACCAAGGGGCTGGTTGGTACATTGGACACAGTGTGGGAATACACGGTGGTGGGTCATTCCTCTATACTGCAAGGGATGGTTATGGTTAATAGTGGGATTATATTTCTGTTTATTCTGTGTGAGCCAGCAGGTAAAGCTAGCACCAGTACAGTAGACCCTTTATGTTACAAGGACTACATATATGTATAAAAAAAGTATTGTGGGTTATTATTCAGCAGGCGGTGGCAACCCTGGAATCAAGTCTACCACTGAAACTCAATCACACCATTAGTCTCACTCTCTCCCTGGATATCTCTATCTCTCCTCTTATCCTCCTTTTTCTGCACACACCAACACACAAGACTCCCATAGGATCACGACCCCAATGTACCTTTTGATTTTGCAACCTTTTACATTTTTTTTTTTTTACATGACATTCCACTTTCTGCAAAACGTATATTCTGCTAATTTGCTTGATCATACTGTTTCACTAAAACTACTATGTACAGTACACTATCCCAGCATGAGTTTATAGGAGGTTTTGTTTTTGCAGTAGTTATAATCTGGTTAGATCCCAGTGTGTGACTTTGCAGTTGGCTGAAATCCATGTGAAACAAAGGTTATTTACGTACAAAGATAAGTGGAGTTTAGGAGGCCCTGTGTTGGGTTGATGGGTTACAGTGCTCTTTACATGTAGTGTGCAGTTCACATATTTTGAATAAACTTAAGAAAAACATTACTTACAAGATACTTTATTACAAATCAAATCCTTTATTGTATTGAGAAAATAATAATGTGTGTATATACTATTATTATTTTGCATAATTTGTCTGAGTGCTTTTTAGAGGTTTCTTTTTCTGTGTTTATATATATACTGTATATATATATATATATATATATATATATATATATATATATACAGTATATTGTGACAAACGGCTTACTCCGGGGCTCCGTCGTTTGTCCGGGACTGTTTAGAACACGGTCTTTTAGGGTAGGTTAAATGATGAGGCGTCACGTACTGTTCCTTTAAACAGGCTATGCCTGGTTTATTCAGTCCCAGGCACTGAGACTGCCACAGTGCATACAACAGAAAACAGATCAAAACAAAAGCTGCTCACCTGAGCGATAACTTAACTTAGATATCCCTGACTCAGGGTTGGAAGTGGCTTTTCCACTCCCAACAACAAAACAAGGTACTTTTGCAGTCTTACACAAATGAACAGAAAGATTGAACCTGTTTGGGGAAGAGGCTTCTCCCCTCTGTAGTTCAGCAGCCTTCCAGCCTCCTGGCTCTTGTGGAGAGACCAGAGCAAACAGGAAATCAGTCTTTCATACCTGATTCCTAATTAGCATGACAGGTGACAGAAATCAGGCAGCAGACAAACTCTGGTCTGGATCTCTCATCCCTCAGTTCCAGCGCTTGCCAAACTGTGGGATGGAGTGTATGTATTATAAGGCTGCACTCCCAGGCCAAACAGGATAGAAACTGTCTAGTATCCTGGGAGCCCTATATACGGAATTTATTACCATCCCCTGGTTTCTGTCACATATCCTCCCCCCCAGCTCAGACCTCGAGGGATGAGCGACCATGGATATTAGGGAGTGCATCCTTGACAACCCGTCAGCATTGCCATGTTTGTGCCCTGACCTGTGTTCCACAGAAAATTTAAAGGGTTGTAGGCTTAGGAACCACCTGGTCACTCTAGCATTCTTTTCCCTGTTTTGACACATCCAGGTAAGGGGTGCATGATCTGTGACCAACCGGAATTTTCTCCCCAACAGATAGTATTTGAGCGTCTCTACAGCCCACTTTATTGCGAGACACTCTTTCTCTACTATGGAGTAATTTTTTTCCTGGGGATTTAGTTTCCTACTTAAATAAAGAATGGGGTGCTCCTCACCTTGAGACTCCTGGGAGAGTACCGCCCCCAGCCCTACCTCAGATGCGTCGGTTTGGACTACGAACTCTTTGGAGAAGTCAGGTGTGACCAACACTGGTTGGGCACAGAGAGCTTCTTTCAGGCTTCTAAAGGCCTGTTCGGTTTCGGGGGACCACTTTACCATTAGCGGTCCTCTTGCTTTTGTGAGGTCAGTTAGTGGGGTTGCCTTAGTTGCAAAATTGGGAATAAACCTTCTATAGTACCCAATTAACCCCAAAAAGGTCCTTACTTGTTTTTTTGTAACTGGCCTTGGCCAATTTTGTATCGCCTCCACTTTGAGTGTTTGGGGTTTGAGTAAACCTCTGCCAATAGAATATCCCAGATACTTGGCCTCCTCCAGACCAATAGTGCATTTAGCGGGGTTAGCAGTTAGTCCAGCAGACCGGACTGCGTCAAGCACAGCTTGGACCTTTGGAAGGTGGGATTGCCAATCTTCACTATGGATTACCACATCATCCAGGTAGGCGGCAGCATACCGAGCATGTGGTTTTAAAATTTTATCCATCATTCTTTGGAATGTGGCGGGAGCTCCATGTAAGCCAAAAGGCAACACCTTATACTGAAAGAGGCCGTCTGGGGTTGAGAAGGCTGTCTTTTCTTTTGCCCTTTCTGTGAGGGGAACCTGCCAGTACCCTTTTGTTAGGTCTAGGGTTGTGAGATATCGGGCTTTGCCCAGTCTCTCTACAAGTTCATCTACCCTGGGCATAGGATAAGTATCAAATTTTGACACCGCGTTTAGTTTCCGGTAGTCATTACAAAACCTTGTTGTACCATCTGGCTTTGGGACTAAGACTATAGGGCTGTTCCACCCACTTTGGGATTCCTCAATTACACCTAGTTTTAGCATTTTTTTAACCTCTAAACTTATAGCCTTTCTTTTGGCCTCTGGGATTCGGTACGGTTTAAGGTTAACTCGGACCCCCGGTTCAGAGACTAGGTCATGTTCAATTACGCTAGTTCGACCTGGCCGTATAGAGAAGATTTCTTTGTTTCTTCTCACTAAATTCTGAACCTCTCGTTTCTGATGAACAGACAGGGTTTCAGCTATGCTAACCTCTGGGTCAGTTTCTTGATTCTCTGACGGACCTGGGGGTACTAGGGTTAACAAGACTTCTCTATCTTTCCAGGGCTTGAGTAGGTTTATATGGTATATTTGCTCAGGTTTCCTCCTACCTGGCTGTCTTACCTTATAATTTACTTCTCCCACTCTTTCCAAGACCTCATATGGCCCATGCCATTTAGCAAGGAATTTACTCTCCACGGTGGGAACCAGAACTAGTACCCTATCACCTGGAGAAAAAATTCTGACCCTAGCACCCTTATTATATGTATTCCTCTGTGCTTCTTGAGCTTTCTCCATGTGTTCCCTCACTATGGGTAGGACTGCAGCAATGCGGTCCTGCATCTGGGCAACATGCTCTATTACACTTCTGTAAGGGGTAACCTCGTGTTCCCAAGTCTCTTTGGCTATATCCAGTAAGCCCCTTGGGTGTCGGCCATACAATAGTTCAAACGGGGAGAAGCCTGTGGATGATTGGGGAACTTCCCTAATGGCAAATAACAGGTACGGTAACAAACAATCCCAGTTTTTCCCATCTTTATCAACCGCCCGCCGTAACATGCTCTTTAAGGTTTTATTGAACCTTTCCACTAAACCATCTGTTTGTGGATGATAGACTGAGGTTCTGAGATGCTTGATTTTTAGGAGTTTACATAGCTCTTTCGTTACTTGGGACATAAATGGTGTTCCCTGGTCAGATAGAATCTCTTTAGGAATCCCGACCCGGGAAAACAGAACTACTAACTCTTTTGCTATGTTTTTAGCTGAGGTGCTACGTAGGGGAACTGCCTCCGGATATCGGGTGGCATAATCTAATATTACCAATATATGCTGATGTCCCCTAGCAGACTTTATTAGGGGTCCTACTAGATCCATAGCAATCCGGTCAAATGGTACCTCTATTATGGGAAGGGGTACCAATGGGCTGCGGTACGCCTTGAACGGGGCGGTGATCTGACATTCTGGGCATGAGGAACAATAATTCGTAATTTCTGCCAGAACCCCAGGCCAATAGAAGCTTCGGAGAACCTTTTCTTTTGTCTTTTCCACCCCTAGGTGTCCCCCCAATGGATGACTATGTGCGAGGTGTAATACTACGTTACGGAATGTCCGTGGTACCAACAATTGTTTAGTTGTAACTGATTTCCTTTTATCAACCCGATATACTAGGTCGTTCTCTACCTCGAAGTAGGGGTAAGCAAGTGACCTATCTGGTTGGCCAGGAGTACTATTCTGGTCCCGTATATTTCCCCTTGCTACCGCTAATGTGGGGTCCTCCCACTGGGCCTTCTTAAAACTCCCAGGACTGACCTCTAGGTCAGCGAGGGTCTTATCCGGTTCTGGGGTGGTAAGTGTCTGCTCAACATCTTGATTTGGGGTATTCCCTACCAAAGTAGTGATGGGGAAGGGAATTTTACAGCACTCCTCCTTTTCCCCCTTCTTATTTGGGCCCTCGTCCACCTCCATTTCTGAAAAAGGGAAAGGATTTGTTTCTTCTAATACTTCGTTATGGTCCGCTATTGAACTCTGGGCGCTATTCTGAGCGGGGGACCACATTTTTAGAAAATGGGGAAAGTCGGTCCCTATTAACACATCATGTGCCAGTTTGGGTACAATACCCACCTTGAAATCTAAAGAACCAAACTCTGTTTCAAAAAAAACATCAACAGTGGAATATTCATGATTATCCCCATGTATACAACAAATTGACACTCTTTGTGAACTGTTTCTCTGTTTCTTCTTAATGGGCAAGAGGTATTCGGACACTAGTGTGACCATGCTCCCAGAGTCAAGAAGTGCCCGAACCCTCTTACCATTAACCTTTACAAATGCCCACAGATGGTTATTCAAGGGGTCCTCTGGGCTATGGCCCATACATTGGGACAACAGCGAATAAGGTTCCACGCTGTTGCATTGCATGGGCTCATCATTTAGTGGGCAGATTTTTGCTGTGTGGCCCCTCTCATGACAATTTACACATTTAGGTACATAGTCTGTGTCCCACTTAGAGCCTTTTCCCGGCTCCCCATGTTGGCTATTGCCCTTAGTGTGCGAACCACTGTTGCTTGTGCTGCGTGAAGGGGGTCGCCGCTCTTCAGCGCCCCTTAACCCCGGTACCCTTTTACCGTCTCTGGAAGAGTCCTGGAACCTCGGGTAGTGGGGTTGCTCCACGACTGTGGGTTGCGGGTGCTCTTCTGCTGCATTGTACCTTTCTACGAGGGCCACAAGCTCATCCGCATTGTGGGGGTCACTCCGACTGACCCAACGGCGTAAGGCAGAGGGAAGTTTCCTCAAGAACTGGTCCATGACCAACCGTTCCACGATGTGGCTGGCTGAGTTGATCTCGGGTTGTAGCCACTTCCGGGCGAGGTGGATGAGGTCATACATCTGGCTTCGGGTGGCTTTATCCATCGTGAAGGACCATGCGTGAAACCTTTGGGCGCGAACAGCCGTGGTTACGCCGAGGCGGGCGAGGATCTCGAACTTCAATTTTGCATAGACGTTTGCTTCGGCTGGCTCTAGATCAAAGTAAGCCTTCTGGGGTTCGCCGCTTAGGAAGGGTGCGATTAGACCAGCCCACTCAGCTTCTGGCCATCCCTCTCTCTGTGCCGTGCGTTCAAACGTGAGAAGATAGGCTTCCACATCATCCGAGGGTCCCATCTTCTGAAGGTAGTGGCTTGCCCTGGTCATTTTCGGAACTGGGGCTGCCGCTGCCAGTGGAAGGTTACTGATAGTCCCCCTCAGGATCTCGAGTTCCTGCTGTAAGCCCTGAGCGAACCGCTGTTGCTCCTCTCTCAGCAAGCGGTTTGTCTCTTGCTGGTTTGCATTCGCGTTTTGCAGGGCTTCATTCGTCTGTTGCTGGTTTGCATTCGCCTGTTGCTGGTTGGCATTAATCTCTTGCTGGGCTATTAGCAGCTGTTGCTGGGCTGCATTCGTCTGCTGCTGGTTTGCATTAGTTTCTTGCTGGGCTATTAACAGCTGTTGCTGGGTTTCATTCGCGTCTTTCTGGGCAGCGACATTGCGTACCAGCGCACCCACCACGTCTTCCATCTTGTTTGCAGAGGATGAAAAAAACTTTTTTTTTTTTTTTCTCTCAAAGTTCTTCAACCCGCAGACCCCCTAGTGCTCTGCCCGCATTCTCCACCATATGTGACAAACGGCTTACTCCGGGGCTCCGTCGTTTGTCCGGGACTGTTTAGAACACGGTCTTTTAGGGTAGGTTAAATGATGAGGCGTCACGTACTGTTCCTTTAAACAGGCTATGCCTGGTTTATTCAGTCCCAGGCACTGAGACTGCCACAGTGCATACAACAGAAAACAGATCAAAACAAAAGCTGCTCACCTGAGCGATAACTTAACTTAGATATCCCTGACTCAGGGTTGGAAGTGGCTTTTCCACTCCCAACAACAAAACAAGGTACTTTTGCAGTCTTACACAAATGAACAGAAAGATTGAACCTGTTTGGGGAAGAGGCTTCTCCCCTCTGTAGTTCAGCAGCCTTCCAGCCTCCTGGCTCTTGTGGAGAGACCAGAGCAAACAGGAAATCAGTCTTTCATACCTGATTCCTAATTAGCATGACAGGTGACAGAAATCAGGCAGCAGACAAACTCTGGTCTGGATCTCTCATCCCTCAGTTCCAGCGCTTGCCAAACTGTGGGATGGAGTGTATGTATTATAAGGCTGCACTCCCAGGCCAAACAGGATAGAAACTGTCTAGTATCCTGGGAGCCCTATATACGGAATTTATTACCATCCCCTGGTTTCTGTCACAATATATACTGTATAAACACAGAAAAAGAAACCTCTAAAAAGCACTCAGACAAATTATGCAAAATAATAATAGTAATTTATTAAATCAAAATAAGATGAAAAACAAAAAACAGCTGACTGAAACCCTGCCTGACTGAACAAAATAAATTTAAATAGGACAATGAAAAAAATATATATAAACAACCCCAAGAAAAACTAAATTACCATAAAAAAAAACAAAAAACCATAATATGATCAAAACCTCAAAACATGAAACCACTATGGGGACAAAAGTACCCATAGTGATCCACAACCGGCCGGTGGTATAGAGGAGATAATGAACAAAAAACCAATAGAGGAAAATAAATAATAAACCTCTAAAGAAAATAAATAAACAGAAAGTGGTAGAATATATCAGGCATACTATACTAGTGTACGGGGCACTGTATTAGGAAGACCTACAGAGGCGACACGTTTTATTTGCATTCGGCTAGTTCCGCAAGCCGGGACACCTCCCGAATCCCCTCGGCGTGCCGCGCGTCACCGATGCGCGGTCACGCTTCATCGGGAGCCTGCGCCCCCTGCCCGCGTGCCCAGGGCTCCCCGAGGGAGCCCTGGTGTCCCGCGATGTGGGGGACGGCGGTGGGGGGTTCCGGGGGACCCGGCGGACCCGGAGAGGGGAGGGGGAAGCCCCGATCGGAGGGCCGCTCCTCCAAGGCTTCGGCGCGCCACGGCGCCGGGACACCACGGCGCGCGCCCGGTTACTGTCGCGGCCGAGACCGGGCAAATGCTCGGATTAACTTGGCCGCAACAGTATGGGCATGAAACTATAAATATAGTACATGACAGCAAAAACATTTTTTGAAAGGTACTTCAGTGACCCAAACACAGATATCAAAGGTGACATATAATGGATAGAGACCCATATAATGGAAAGCAGTATAATAACTGCAAGTTGGTAATGGTATATGAAGATACTCAGCTCCTGTATGACTGTGATGACTCACAGCAAATGAAATGTCCAAATAGAGTGCCAGCAGGCAGGGCCAGCAGCATGAAGGTACCACCAACACGTTTCGCCCGCTAAGGCTTCTTCTAGGGTGGTACTGGAGCCATGGAGCATGTCCGGTTAAATAGGGCACTGCTTAATGACGTATTTCGCGCCAAAAACGTCCCACAAACATGCGTATTAGAAGGGTTTTAGCTGCCGTGCCTGCGTCTCATAGATACATATATCAGGTTCCAGATAGATGGCGCTATGGCCTTGTAGACGCTGCTTCCATTGCAGAGAGTAATCTCCATACTAGAGATGACGTAATGACGTCATGTTCGCGCGATAGCGAGAGTCCAATTCCCGCACATGCGCACAGCAGATCTTTAAATCATACAGCCGGATCACAGCAGTACAGCCGTGTAAATAATAAACCAGTCACAGAGAAGACTCCGCAACGGAATGATGTCAAAGTGGATAGTAATCCCGATAGAAAGAGACACGTTCTATGGCAAATGCAGAGAGTACTGAGTTGTCAGCCTTGTGTTCACTAAGAATGTTTTGCAACTGTTGTAATCTTTTTAGATGATTCTAAATCCCTAGATGCTGATTTAATATTTTGACTGTGTTCTAATATTCTTAAACACACTTCTCGTGTAGTCATTCCTACATATATTTTATTACAGAGGCATACAAGGCAATAGATTACCCCCTTTGAGAGACAGTTCAAAAATTGCTTAATCTTGAACTCTTGCTGTCCCTTGCTATCTGAAAAAGTAGAAGTCTGCTTTACAAATTTACAGGCAGAACAGCCACTACATTTAAAAAATCCTTTCTTGTCAAAAGTTGACAAGAAGGTAGGGTTGGTATGTGCAATGTAGTGGCTGTGAACCAACTTGTCTCTAAGATTAGGAGACCGTCTGGTTGTTAAATCTACTTTAGGTCCAAGACTGTCTTTTAGGTCGGGGTCCATCATGAGAATCGGCCAATGCTGTTGTAAAATGCTTCGCAGCTGGTTCCATTGTTGGTTAAATGTACCAATAAACCTAATTTTTTTTTAAAGCATTTGTTTCTTTAATCTTTGGTTTCAATAAAGAGGCCCTACCCATACTTTTGCTGCGTTCATAGCCTTGTTTAATAATTGATTGACTGTACCCTCTAGATTTAAACCTATGTTTGACAAAGGCCAATCGGCTGAAACGCGTCAAAATACCTGCTAGCTCCACTTTTGTTACAATAAAGCTTTTTCCAGTAATTTGACCAGCCTTCAATTTGTTAGCACGGCTGTGCACCGCGTTCCTCCCCTCCACGGGGCGTCTCCACGCATCTGCTTCTCCCGAGTCGCACGCCGGGTTGCTGGATCAAGCTCATCAGCTGATTTCCACCACACCGCCGGTCACAGGCCGCCCTCACGACGGACGAGTCGTTCGAGGGTTGGCGGCATCTTAGACACGGGCACGGCACGGATTGCTATACCTGGGTGAGTCCTTTCTAACTTTATAGTGCTCCTGGGGAGCCAAGTTGAGGTTTAAGACAGTTCCTACCAGGTTAGCCTTTACCCGAGACCCACATTATATTCCCTCATATCAACGGGTTATGATCCAGCAATCTATACACCTCTAGAGCACCTAATTGGTTCACTTATGTGTACCTGTTCCTCAACTCCACAACAGAACCTGATCTGTCATTGCACTATTGGCCTCAGTAAAAACCACCTCCCACTCTCACCAACCTAAAAAAAGGTTGGCGTATGAGGGGGCACACGCTGCCCCCATAGCGGTTCCCATAAGCTGAAGATAAAATTTATTCTTAAACAAAAAATAGTTATGTGTAAGAATAAAGGACATCAACTCCATCAAAAAATCCACTAAGGAGCGTGATAAATTTGTCATTTTCAGTTATTTGTCTGTTAAAAATAGGTTTAGACATTGCATTTATTTTTTGGTTGTTGATGCGGTATTCATTTTTGTGTACTTTATATATATATATACTGTATATTCAAAAAAATGAGGGGTATAGATCTATCAATCTATCTATCTATCTATCTATCTATCTATCTATCTATCTATCTATCTATCTATCTATCTATCTATCGTGAGTAAACAAAAAGGTGACAAAAACCCTCTACCATGTATATACTGCAAATATAAAAAACACCTACTGTATAAGCATATTAATTTCCACAAACCAGCTGTGACGACTCCCACCTGCTCTCTTTACCGGCCCTTTGGCGGCTCTGTGGGAAAGGCAGGATTGTGAACCTTAATGTGCTCATAACTGGTATTTTTATTATCTATATCTATCTGCATCTTTGAACATTGCTTTGCATGTCAATGCTTAGCACAGAACATAATAGAGTGTGAAGAAAGAATGAACTCGATCATTAACTCAATGGAATTGTGCGTTCAATCTATAAGTAAGGCCTAAAATACTGAGTGATTGCTTTAGCAATGTAGGAATAGATCATGCTGTCTGATCTAATAAGAGGGTTCCATGAATCTGTATGAATCCCCTTCACAAGAGCAAGCTTATTATCATATCTAAAATAGGCAACCAAGGAATGATGTGTGTGGGTGTTTATACTGAATTTGCAATAAACAGAACAGACACCAGCAATATAACTTATGGATCATGTGCAAAATGATAGATACCAGATTTAATCAGCAAATGAAGTCCAATAGAAAGTAACTGGATTTGTTTCATGTAATACAGTAGCGGCCGGGCTGAATCTAATGCGGCTGCCCCCACAGTTTAAAAATAGCGTGGGCGGCACGCGGGCTGCCTCCGGCTGAAAACCGTCCGGTTTTCCCACGTGCTTTCAATAGTAAGCGCCATTAGCGCTTATCTATTGATGCGGCCATTTTTAAACAGAGAACAGACCCGCGGCTAGCCCGCTATGCTCCCGGCAAGCTTTAGAATGAGCTTAGCCGGGACAGTAAATCTGGTGTTATATTTCTTTGTCCCAATTTGACAGCTGGGGGAATTTGATAAATAGACCCTATTGTGTTGAAGCTTTGACAAAAGATTATTATTAGCTTTGCAAAAGTAGACGATAAATGTGAAAAGCTCAAAATAAAATATCACATTATATGACACACCGCTTTAAGATCTTTGTTAAACTCTCAGTAAAGAAAGTATGTAGCAAGGATTGCAAAGTCACATTCTTATTCCCGAGGGATGAAGCTGATTTTGAAAGAGGGGGGCAGTGTTTCAATGCCACATTCTGCAGGGTTGATGTCCAGGTCCTTTGGGTCAACAGTCGTCTTCAGTTTGAATTTCTGTAGGATGGTGGCAAAGTATATGAAGAGCTGCATGCGCACTAAACTCTCACCGATACACGTCCTCTTCCCTATGACAATGACACAATATGAGAAAGATTGTTAGTCAAAGACCCCTTCTAGTGTAGGATGGTGTGGTGGTGCAGTGATCCAGAATGGATACCACATCAGAGTGATACAATGTCAGAGACAGAAGGGAGCTATGGGACATACTGTACACTTTGATTTACTGAGTTCGATGCTGGATATTGCACCCTGATCCAGCAAACTGCCATTGACTTGAATGGCAAGTAACAACAGACCTTCGTGAATTTGCCCATAGAGTCTCTCCCTCCCACTGCAGGGTTACCCAGTGATAGAAATATAAGTAAGCTATGGGACAGAGTCGGTGCCTCCCACTGCAGGGTGACCATGACCCAGACAGATGGGAGCTAAGGGGGGGACATGGAGTCTGTCACTTCCATTGCATGGTGACATAATGACAAAACAGAAGGGAGAAACTGTATATGACATTAGGTCTGTCCCCCAAACAGCAAAGGGACACAGGTTAAAGGGAATTATGGGACATTAAGCCTGTCCCTCTCACCGTAGGGTGTGCAGAAATTACAGACTTAGAATCTGCAGCACTGTGACATAGGCACGCACTACTTTACCTGCTGAAAATGCCAAAAATCCATTGTTTTTCTTAAACTTTCCATTTTCGTCCAAGAAATGTTTGAGGTTGATTTCCTCAGGAGTTTCAAACTGTGATGGATCCCGTAAAACAGTTCCCAATATGGGCAGCATATCGGTACCCTAGAGACGAAAGACTTTATCCCACTGACAATCTCCAAACATCCCCAATGTGGCTTGGCAGTTAAGCCATTGGTTATTTATACGCAGGGTTGTGGGTTTCATTCCTTCTCTTACTTACTGTATTTGCCCTTATATTTATATATATTATATGTATACTATTCTGGTGGGGCAGGAAATAAATATGCTACACTTTGTATTTATACTCGGTATCTGTAAACAAAAATAACCTCAAAGTATTTTCTTACATCCTGTATACCCTGCCCATGTTTTCAAACTCCTATTACTATACATTTTGATTAAATAAACAAAACCTTTTTGTCATTGGACAATTTGAAAACGTTGTCAGTACTGCCATTAATGTGTAAAGAAGCAATTATAAATGTCATATTGTTGGGGCTCTAAATGGGTGAATGTTTGGCAGTCAAGTGTCTTATTTACCCTTATCCCATTCTGTCCTCATCAGAGACCCAGTAAAGAGAAGGGAAGGGGTAGAAGAGGGGCTTTGCCAATGCATAATTATGTTTATTTGTGAATGATTTTTGTTAAATATCACCCATTGCACCAAAATGGCACTGACATGTTTTAGGGGGTTACATCTGTGTGATTGATGCCTTTGTTACCAAGATCTCACAACTACAGTACTGTATACATATTTTAATTTGTTAAAGTCAATTTCTAAAAATCGTGAGCTGAGACTTGGAAGAGATTTGATTTCCTCTGCCCGCTCCCTATTTTCTTATGTTACTGTATTCAACAAGAGTTATCACTAACAAAGTCCCCCTCACTCCCCATATCTTTATTGGCTCTCTGAAAAGTACGGAGTGGGGTGAGGATAAAGAAAACACTTGATTGACAAACACATCTCCTTTCTGAAGTCCCTAAGAAATACAATTTGTGCCTAATTTCCAAAGAAACAACAGCAGACAAATCTTTTTTTTGTCAAGAAGAAGACCATTAGATTGTTACATCCTCAAGAAAATGTTGTTTCTTGCTCAGCAATCATTGGTTTATTTTGGCTCCATGGACTGCACCATTAATAGACAGTGTGTATGTGTTAAAACCAGAACATCCAATAAGATCTGGGGTGAATAGGATAGCTGTACCTGTGGAATGTGGTATCCGCGGTAGTTTACTTCTTTAGTGGTGGAGCGAATGATGCCTAGTGGCAGGACATTACTGAATCTCTGAATCTCATGAATGGTGGCATTCATGTAGGGCATATTGTTCCTGTCCTCTATCATTGGCTCTCTTCTCCGGCCAATCACTTGGTCAACTTCTTCATGCAACTTTTCTGTATTCAGTCAGGGAAACAAAAAACATTAAAGACAAAAAACAAGGAGACTCGGGTTCCCCTGTTTAGTTATATCTGTTCCACTTTCATGGAATTAAGATATACAGGCTGTTTACCATCAATGTCACAGAGGACCACTAGCTTGCATATGGCGTTGTGTGTTGGAGATGGTTAGGAGCACTACAGAGCAATTAGTGGAGGAGTTATAAGGGATTGGTTACATGGAGCAATAAGTAGAGTTGGAGGTAAGTTATAGGGAGCTATAAGGGAGAGACGTTAGGGGAGAGGGTGACTATAGAGAAAGATTATAGGAGCAAATGTGGAGGGAGTTCTAGTTAACAGTTATATGAGAACATAGGAAAGGGGTTATATACTGCACCGACACACTTTATTCGAGCAAATACCCAGTATGTACCTGGCAGATACCTGGAATGCGCCGCTCCTCACCTCTGACAAGCCCCGTTGCGTTTGCCTTCCCAGCCTGGGTTCATGCCTGGCTGACGGGCGGCTGATCTGTTAAATGATAATGATTAGGATTTAATAGGCTGCAATGCTTTGCGTGTCTACCAGATGGCATAAATTCATGAATTGTAATGCAGTATATATATATACTGTGCAGTATTGCAGCCAGCGGGAATAAAATGCTTCAATCCCTGCTTGGAAAATAACCCAATGCACTCGGGCAGAAAACAGTCACAAACCTCAATACACTCGGGTATACCCGAATTCGTGGGACTAGCCGAGCTCGAATAAAGTGTGTCGCCAGTGTACTGTATGAGGTTTGGCAAAATCCTTTCTGGGTTATCACATTCGGCTCGGGCTTTTGTTCTGGCTCGCCCTCTGTGTCTGAATCGTACATCTTTGCTTCTGGCAGCTTCCTTTAAAAGGACAGCCATGTGAGCAGGAAGTTGCCAAGCAATGTTCCAGTTTCCTGCTGTGTTCATGCAACGCGTTTATGCTTATTGTCTCTCACATCACCAGACCCTGCTCACGTACCTCGACTACCCTTGACTTCGACCTCTGCAACCACACCGACTTCGCAACTCTGCTGCCAGCCCTGATTTTTGGACTACTACTCACTATTCTATCAGGACTCTGTTCCTCGACTCAGGTTGGTTCTTTCACCTTCCTACCTCAGCCCTGCGGGTCCACTTCCTGCTTGAGACGAGCATCATTACACTATAAAAGCGGTCATACTGTAGAAGCAGTTAGGTAAGAAATGATAGAGAGCGGGTATAGGAGGAGTTATGGGAGCAGTTAGAGGAAGGGTGATAGAGAGTGACAATAGTATGCAGTTAGGGAAGGCGTTATGGAGAACACTTATAGTAGGAGCTTGTCAGTGCAATATTGTAAAGTTGCATCAACGTCTGTGCCCGGTAAACCCTCCAAGTCCAAGTCGAGCGTTAACCTCTGTTTGAAAGATTAGTGTCACACATGAGAAACTAAAATAGCAAGTATCGTAGTGCCTCATATTAACCCTTATAACGCTAAGCATGAGAAGAGAATCACAGATAGATTACCTTGTATCTCTGGGTACTTCAGAAGAATCAAGAAGCCAAAAATTAGAGTGATACCGGTGCTCTCAGCTCCCCCTAGAAACATGTCAAAGACTGTCGCTACCAGGTTTTCTGTATTAAAAGGTGCCTTGGAATTCTGTTTTTCCTGAAGAAATATAGATTGGAAAAACATATGCACTGTTTCAAAATACTGTGACTCTGTTCTGTGCTTTGCTACAGGGCTCATATCTAGTAATTAGCCTTCCAAAAAAAGGGGGGGGTGTTCTGAGCACGAGCGTTCTAAGTGAACCTTTTTTCTGTTTTGTCACTAAAATTGTAGTTTTATTTTTGTGATTGTGATTGAATTAAAGACTTTTGTGTCACGATAGTGCTGCCCGCAGACCAGACCCGTCCCAAGACTGAGGTGGAAAGTATAATACTACGCACCCACAGCAGAGGGGCGTGTCCGGAGTGTGGTAGTAGTTGCCAGGCCAGGAGTCTTTAGTAAGGGAACTAAAGGTACTTGCCATGTCCGAAGGTAGAAGACTCATGGTGATTGCCGTAGCCCGGGGTCGAGGGTGCCAGAGGTTCGGGAGGTAGAGGAGCGAGCCGAGAACGAAGTGCAGAGAGAGACTGTGTCGTGAGGAGTAAGCCGGGGTCCAGAGCCAGAGGAGGAGTAGAAAGCCAAGCCGGGTCAAACCTGAAGAATACGAAGAACAAGAGCACACACGAATACTAGCCCAACTAGCAGAAGCTAGCAGAAGCTATGCAGAGCAATGATTCCCAGGGAGAACAGGGGTAAAATACGTGGAGGGACCAATCAGGGAAGGAGGCAGAGCGGGGGAGTGCCGTGGAGCGCCTTGTGACTGGTGCAGGCTGTGATCAGCTATGGAGTGTGAGCAGGAGCAGGGCTGCAGCTGTACACGGGGGGCGTGGCTAGAAGGCCGGAGGAGTGAATAAATTACTGCCGGATGTGCGCGCTGTGTAAGATCCTCCTGCGCGCGCCCTGACAAGATGGTGGACACAAGAACCGGTGTCGGGCGGGATCGCCGAGTCCCACGCCGAGGACACGTCAGCGGGGAGCGAGGGGCGGCAGCAATGACCTCCGAGGCAGGTAAGGAGGTGTTGC
Source organism: Ascaphus truei (assembly GCF_040206685.1). Classification (NCBI taxonomy): domain Eukaryota; kingdom Metazoa; phylum Chordata; class Amphibia; order Anura; family Ascaphidae; genus Ascaphus; species Ascaphus truei. The sequence continues at coordinate 15,692,776 of NC_134489.1, forward strand.
GTGAGCCCTGCTTCCTGACATTTTGAGAGTTTAATTTACGAGCTTCCAAAGTCACTTCCCCTAATGCCAGTGTGGAAGCAAAGCATTGTGGGCAGCGACTTTGGAAGTTCCTGCTGTAAGTGACAGCTAGAATTGGAAGCAGAAAAAAGACAGGAAGGCGCTCTTCTCTATATAAAATCGATGCAACAGATGGTGCATGCTGGGAGATTGGAGAGCATGGAGGCATAATCCTGTAGCTCTGTGCCCCTCTCCAACATAAGTAAGCAAAAAAGACGAATAACTACACCGATTTACACCAAAAAAGCACAAACGCTGCACAATAACCCCAGGATGTCAAAGAAACTGGCGAAAACCCCAGGAAAGCGGGGCTTACCAGCATATTTCGGCGAGAGCAGAGCCCGCAGAGCGGCCTCAGCAATGGCCCCCGCATCAAGACCAGGCTCTGAGTCAGAAGGAGAAGAGAACCCAGACAACCAGGGGCTGCTGCCGGATATTGAGCGGCTCTTTCAAGATTTAAAAGACGTTCTGCAAGCAGAGATAAGAGCCCTGGCCAAGGAAGTAGGAGGTCTGGGGGCCCGGACACAGGAGTTAGAGGTGCGGGTCGACGCGAACGCAAAAGCAATTCAGAAGGGCGCTAAAATCACGGCGGATCTCCAGTCCCAGATTAATGAAATACGGAACCGGCAAGAGGACGCTGAAAACAGGGACCGCCGCAATAATGTGCGCCTTCGCGGCATCCCTGAGGACATTGGGGACTGTGAGGAATTTGTAGGGCGCTGGATGGAGCATATCTGCCCGGAGTCCCCAAAAGAGAGGCTCGTGATGGACCGCTGCCATCGGGCATTGCGCGCTCGCCCCCAGCCCAATGAACTCCCTAGAGACGTTATAGTGCGTCTACATCATTACCGCACACGGGAGGAGATTCTACAAAAATCACGAAATACCCCCTTCATGGCGTTTGAGGGAGCTAAGATTGCGGTGTATCAGGATTTGTCACCCATCACACTGGCCAGACGGAGGGACCTGTGGCCTGTTACCAGGGTGCTAAGGGAGAAAGCGGTCCGGTACCGGTGGACGTTCCCCTTCGGCCTCATGGTGATCCGTAACGGGCGACCCATACACCTCAAGGCACCAGAGGAGGGGAACAAGTTCCTACAGAAACTGGGACTCGGCACGGCACCTGGCGCTGGCAACGAGGAGCCTGAAGCCCCGGCGGTCAGCCCCGTGTGGAACACAGTCGGGAGCCCAGCCGGAGGAGGGGTCGTCTAAGTTACTAGTTTATCGCTGTTAAAATAAACCCCCAAGTTTTACAAGTTTTAAATGGTTCTGGATTAAAGTTGCACCAGCCCCAGCGAATATGCTGACACACGTTCCATATGGCGGGACTCCCCACGATAGAGGACCGGGGGGGGGGGAGGAAATAGCCCCCGTAATCTCCCACACAGCGCTGAGCCCTACGGAAGGAAACGGAGACTGAACAAAAATTGCTGCTTACCTCGTGGTCCAGTCATGGCGACCGAGGTTGCAATGGCGGCCCCCCAGCTTGCAACGCAGAACACGGAAGCGGAGAGCGCGGGAAGAGCTCACCAGGCGGGAAAATGGACCAGGTAGGAGGAGCGGCTTCAGCTGCGTCTTCCTCGGGCGCCTGCCTACTCCAAGATGGCGGAGGGAGCAAGACGTCACAGGAAGGGGCGTCCCCAAAGGCGGCCATCTTGAGTGGGGCGGAACAAGGGGGAACAAGGAAGGACGTGACGCACGGAAGTCGACACGGTTCCGGCGGCGACGGCCATTCTACACCGGAGGGAGGCAGCATAAGGCGCAAGAGGAGAAACGGAGGGACAAGCGCAACCGGAGAGCAGAGGCCGAACCAAGCCGCGGGGAAGAGCGGCATAGCAACAATTAGACAGAGGGAGGGGATGAGGGAAGACAACAAGGGACAATAGGAGCCCCGGTAGCAGCTTAGTAAGGGGAGTTAGAGAGATAGGAGAAACCGGACGCTGAGTAGGTAGAGTAGATGGTATTGAGTGGCAGAAAGTGTGGGGAAGTGGCAAGCACGAGCGGATAGAGAGAGAGTATTGTAAGTGAGAGGCAGAGGTTAGAGCTAAGAACATAGGTGAAAGGAAAAGCAGGGGGAAGTGAACGCAGAAGGGGAGGAGTCGGAGTAGCAAGTGACGGGAGCAAGAAAGAAAAGTAAGTGAGAACAAGATGGGGATAGGCAAGTGTGCAGGGCGGTGGCAGGTTATAGGGCACGTGAAGGAGAAGGAGATGAGGCGAGAAAAGAGGTGAGGGGAAAGGAAGCCTAATAGCGGCAGAGTACCTAGGGAGAGGTAAGAAGGAAAAAAGAGGTGGGAGGGGGAGCTAGAAGACAATGGGGAGCTCAAGGAAGTCAGCTGCAGAGGAGCAGAGTACTTAGGAGGTGGGAGGCACGACATATGCTGGAGCAGACTGGCATAAAAAAGATATTAAAAAAAAGGGGAGGGAATTAGCGGGGGAGAAATTAGCCAAGTGGAGACAGGAAGGTCACATAGTGGGCAGCACAAGAGGTTGGGGGTGAGATGCAACACGGGGTTATTAGTGAAAGTTATAAGCGTAGTTATTCGTTCATTTAGAGATAACGGGAAACAAACGGGGAGGGGCGGGGGGGTAGAGGCCTGCCCTGATCTCCGCATGTGCTCCGAGTCGGGACTGGCTGGGTTTAGGCCAGTGGATTCCGACAAAGTCCCCTGGTTGGGTTGGGCGACGGGGGAGGGATGCCAAGAGGGAGGGCGGGAACCCCCCCCCCCCGTCGGTTACCCAGGGGCGAGGATCACGGGCCTGCGGCACGGGTGCCAATGCCACGTGACCCATGTTCTGATATCTGTTTTTTCTTTGTTATTTGTCTATATGTTCCCCTCCCCACCCCCCTTTTGTGTCAGCCCTCCCTGGATGTCAATCCCAGAAACAAAGGCTTGGTGCACGGAGAGAGAGAAGCGGGAGACTGATCGGCGAAAAAGACATCAGGAGACAGGATACCTACCGGTCCAACAACGGCGGTTACGTAGATGGTTCACGATATACTGTTCAGATGAGTAATGAGATTATTATGGTTTCACATAATGTGAAGGGGTTCAACAGTCCCGTTAAGCGGAGAATTGCCTTTAGGGAATATACCCGGCGGAAGGCCGACATTATTTTCCTACAGGAAACTCATTTCTCCCGCGTAAACCACCCGAAATTTCTAGATAAGAGCTATAAAACATTCCACCTGGCATCGGCAAATGTCAAAAAGAGGGGCGTAGCAATTATCACGCACAACAGGCTTGCCCTGACCATAGATAAGCAATACTCTGACCCACAGGGTAGATTCTTAATCTTAACGGGCAAGATACAAAATCAACAGGTAACACTAGCGTCAGTATATGCCCCGTGCGAACAAAACCCTGTTTTCTTTGAACAGTTTTTCTCCATACTACATAAAATGGCAAAGGGAAATACCTTCCTCGCTGGGGACCTGAACCGCACACTGGACCCTGACCTTGACAGATGCACCCAACCTAACACTACCCACAGACAGGACATATTAACCCTCCGCAAGGGCCTTCAAGACTGTCAGTTGACGGATATCTGGAGAGAGCAACACCCGGTGACCCGAGAATATACTTTCTACTCACATCCCCATGACAGATATAGCTGAATAGACTACTTCCTGGTATCAAACAGAGTGGTTCCAGTGGTGGGCCACACAGAGATTCACGAGATCTCGTGGTCCGACCATGCGCCTATAGAGCTGAGGTGCACGATTGTAGGGCTAGACAGACCCGGAGCAAACTGGAAGCTCAATGAGCTTCTTCTCAAGGCCCCGGCCACCGAAAGGGCGATACGGGACCGGATAAAAGATTTCTTTAGAGAAAACGAGGGAAGCGTACAGTCGCAGGCCACGCTTTGGGAAGCCCATAAGGCTACTCTTAGGGGGTTCCTTATGAATATCGCTGGTAAGCGGAGACGAGAGAAAGCTTCTAAAATACATGAGCTGCAGGCGAGATTGACACTTCTCACTGCACAACACTCCGCGGATAAAAACCAGAACACGTGGCAAGAATTGTTAGATACCAAGGCGGCCCTTAATTTGGTGTTATCATCCCAGGCCGAGAAGGAGTTAGCTTGGTCCAAACGCAGATTTTATGAAAAAGCCAACAAGCCAGATACCTTACTAGCCAACAAGCTCCGAAACAAGCTTCCAAACTTTCGGATAGCAGCAATTAGAACCCAGCAGGGTGATCTTACCTCTGATCCGAAACAAATAGTGGAAACATTCCGGAAATACTATGCTACACTGTATGATGGAGATAAGGTCACCCATAACCAAAAAACATCGGCTGCCCTCAAGAGGTTTCTGTCTGAGGCACAGCTTCCGACCCTGGGCAGGGTTGAGAAGGAGGCCCTGCAGGGTGATTTCACCCTGGAAGAGATCACAGAGGTAATTAAGTCCCTCAAACCAGCCAAGGCCCCAGGCCCTGACGGATACTCAAATTTATACTATAAAAAATTTTGTAAGACCCTAGCCCCTCATCTTCTGAAGTTATTTAACGGGATCCTAGAGGGAGAGCCCTTCCCGACCCAGATGCTCCAGGCGTCTATCTCGGTGATCCACAAGCCTGGTAAGGACCCGGCAGACTTCAAGAGCTACCGGCCAATCTCCCTGATTAATTCGGACATAAAAATCTTCTCCAAACTATTAGCAAACAGGGTGGGTAGTGTCCTTCCAGGCCTGATACATCCGGATCAAGTAGGCTTTATTGCAGGTAGACAGGCGGCAGATAACACCAGACGGATAATTGATCTAATAGATTTGGCAAGACAAAAACACATTCCGTCCATGGTGTTGAGTCTGGATGCCGAGAAGGCATTTGACCGTATCGATTGGTCCTACCTCCGAGAGACGCTGGGGGTGTTTGGGTTTGGGGGCCGCCTTCTTGAAGCAATAATGGCCCTATACGCAGGCCCCACAGCGAAAGTGCGGCATCAGGGCTTCCCTTCCGAGCTATTTAACATTCGAAGTGGAACTCGCCAGGGTTGCCCGCTGTCCCCTTTACTTTTTGCCCTTTGTATCGAACCCCTCGCAGCCCACATTAGATTAAGCCCTAATATATCAGGAATCCAATTGGGGGGACAGCATCACAAAGCTGCGCTATATGCAGACGACGTGATCCTGACCATCTCTAAACCGCTGACAACCCTGCCCAATGTCTTTGAGATCTTGGGCGCCTTTGGCAGGATTTCAGGGTTCAAGATTAATCAGGCCAAGTCTGAGGCGCTCAACATCAATCTACCTAAACCAAGCGAAAAATTATTAAAATAAAATTTCAATTTTAAGTGGCAATCCTCCGCTATCAAATATTTAGGGGTATACATCACTAGGGATTATAATACTTTATATAAGGCAAATTTCCCCAAGATGATGAAGAAGCTCAAGGAAGATCTCAGGGTATGGGCGGGGTACGGGATATCATGGTTCGGCAGAATTCATAGTGTCAAGATGAATTTACTGCCCAAAATGTTATATCTGTTTCAGACCCTACCAATACCTTTAATTAAATCTGAGATCCAAGCCCTTCAAGCTCACATCATCCAATTTATTTGGAACAAAAAACGCCCACGAATTGCAAAAAGCCTACTGACAAAACCAGTAGTAAAAGGAGGACTTTCGGTACCTTGCTTGATGGCGTATTATAAAGCGGCACAATTAGGCCAAATCATTCAATGGCACACGGACCCCACAAACAGAAGATGGACAGAGCTAGAAAGGGAATGTTGTGCCCCAGTGGCACTTCAAGATTTGATCTGGCTACCAAAACAATGCAAGAAAGGCATTGGAACGCCGCTCTGCGCAGTGGCGAACTCCTTAGCGGTCTGGGAGACATCTAAATTTAAAGCTAACTTAACCACCCCCCACACATTAATGTCCCCCCTATGGGGCAACCCGGACTTTGCTCCGGGGCTGTCGAGTGATAAATTTGTAAAGTGGACGCAGGCAGGGTACAACCGATTAAAGGACCTGGGGGGTAAGGGATCTATCAAGACGTTCGATTGGTTTAAAGAGGCATCAAATTTCCCAAATTCAGAATTATTTAGATTCCTCCAGGTCAGGGCATTTTATAACAAATTTCCTGTTCGTCCTGCACGAACTAATTTTGAACAGCTGTGCTCCAGACCAACGGACACACGGGGACTGACATCTCGGATGTACAGGGAGGTAGTCTGTCCGGCTGGTAAGGACTCCCCCCGCCTACGATACATGCGACAGTGGGAGACAGAGCTAGGGGAGACATTAGAGGACGACGACTGGAAATACATATTGCAAACTGCAGCGAAAAGTTCAATATGTGTCACATTAAAGGAGAACGCATATAAAGTCCTCATGAGGTGGTACCACACCCCAGTCAAATTATCTAAATTTGTCAAAGGTTATTCGCCGCTCTGCCCTAAACAGTGCAGAGAATTGGCTGACCTTAAACACATGCTGTGGTCTTGCCCAAGGGTGGTCCCGATTTGGGAAAAAATTCGAAACTGGCTGGAAGGGATGCTCGACTTAGAGATCCCCCTGGACCCGTGGCTGTTCCTTGTGGGCAGGCGGCCCCAGGGCATGTCTAGAACAACACATAAACTGGTCATGCATTTTGCGACCGCCACCCGATGCGAGATCGCAGCACTGTGGAAGCAGAATGAGATCCCAATTATCCCCAAAATCAGGAACCGAATTTGGCACGTCTGCCAGATGGAGCAGTTGACGAGTTGGGTCAACGACTCTGGCGCTAAATTTCTAAAAGTCTGGGGCCCGTGGCTGGAACAAACCAACATCCCAGGGGTGGACGCCGCCTCAATTTTGCACTAATAGTATGAAAAATGCGTTCTCCTTGGATGGGACAGACGGGACATAGACGTAGGGAGACGTTATTTAGGGCCACCCACACACTACAATGAGCAACAGGCCTATCAAGGTGAATCTCCAGCTACTTGTAGTTGCTTCAACCCCTCGCCAGAATATCGCAAGAACGCCCCCCCCCCTCTTCCCCCTCCACCATACGTCTCCTCCCCAGTCCTGTAAGTCAAGTACGTCCTGTCTTAAATCCCTAATTGGGGTTCGTTTGGTGCTGTCAGTGTCGACAGCTGTTTTCTCATAAAAATGTGGTTTGACCATAATGTACGCCCATGGGCGGTGCGTGTCTGTAGATCGGATTTCCACAAATAAAAATGAAAGTTGAAAAAAAAATCGATGCAACAACCCCACCTAGTGGTAAAGCTCTAAAATTAAATATGTAAAAAGTGAACATAAGAAAGCTATATATAAACACATACAGTATAAAAATACTGTCTACCACTCAACTTTCAAGAGAAACAGCTGGGTTCCTCAATAGATATGGGTACATAAAGATGAGGGAGCGGTGGATATCAATGTATGAAAAATAAAGAATTCATTCTTTAGAGGAGGCAGTCTCTCCCCTCTCTGATGCACATGGTTTACTAGAACCAATAAGACTGAGGGTCTTCCAATCCGTGACCGTGGCTGATGAGAATCCTGGCTTATTTGTTTGAGAGCTTCCTGAGACCCCTGGAATTGGAGGGTGAAGATATATAATAGCTGCTTTGAGTGGGATTCTTCCCAGTTCCCACAAATGCCACCGAAGGCAAGCTCAGTGGACAAGAAAGGAGAAGAAAACACAGAGCGCACCAGAGTTAGTGCTTCAGACGGGGAGAAGTCGAGGAGGAACCGTGCTGAAGGCTGTCTATTATTTCTGGGAGGCTGCATATGGAGGCAACACACACCGGAAAGCCTGCAACCACTAACACTCCAGTCCAGCGTCGGAGAAGGGAGTGGCTGCCTCCTCTAAAGAAATTGTTATGTGTCCTGAGTGACAGCACTATTTTAAGTCTTCATTTGGGGGATCGGTTTTGCAATGTTATTATAAAAATAGCACTGTACTGTCCCTTCAATCCTTACCTCTGAAAGATCTACATCGCTACCTGCCATCCACTTTGCCACACACTTGATGGGCTTTGATATGCTCACGACCAGGTGAGTATATTTATTTATATACTGATTTAAGAACCAGCGCTGTTAACAATGATACTTTTTTTTATGCTGGTGCTGTATGTTCTTTATTTTTCATACACTGATTTCCACCGCTCCCTCATCTTTGTGTACCCGTAAGTGACAGCTATACAGTACCACCCACCCTAAGGTGCAGTTTAGTTTATGGACATCTGCTTACTGTACATGTTTTCACTTCACTGTAAAATTCATGTACATTTCTATTAGCTTAACTGGCCTTTGATTAAGCACTACGCATGCGCTCCAAGTTGCCTACGGCCGTGCGTATAGTGCCCGCGATGGGCGACAGGACGGGTGACATCACCCGTCGCCGCTATCGAAAGTTATATTTCGCTTTGCGGCGACGTAGCGGGCTTACTGGCATTTGATTGGTTCAGGGGCTTTCACATGAGGCGACAGCACTTGAAAAATCAAATATTGCCAGCTTCCTAAATTCGCGACGCTCCATCACCCCATCGCATTGTCGCCGTCGTGCTTACTATAAGCGCACGCGGCAGCGGCAGCAATGCATTTGTTTTTGGGCGATGTTGCGTCGCCCGTCGCAGGCACTATACGCACGTCCTAAGGCAGCAACACATCACCACATACTACTGACTCCTGAATGAGCACTGGATTGTTACGTCACCACTGACCATGCCCAATCCCACCGTCCCGCCTTGCACATGCGCGCCTCCATGACTCGCTGTCAGTGGCTTCGGCGCTAATACAAAATGGGCGCCTAAAGATGCTTCACCGACCGGAGGAGGGTGAGTTAGGATGCATAAGCTCTGAAAAGAAGCGGAAGAAGAACAGCACCGACGAGTTGGTGTAAGAGGCTGGCAGAGTAACCCTGGTATTTGTGTGAGAGAGAGCGGCGCAAAGCGAGGTAACTGTGACTCCGGGATAGAAAGCTGTAGATGCCGGGACAGGCCCTCCTCAGTGACACAGACCTCTGCCGGGGAGCCCCTGACCTGGGAGTGTGTGCCCATATACGCCTCTCCTTGACAGGAAGGGGAAAGAGAGTCTACTAACCAGGTGAGACGGTGACTGTATACCCCGCAAAGTGATGTGAGGTGCCACTCTACAGACAACGCGGCAGTTACTCGCTTCTTTTCGTGGGGGGTCGCTGTTGTCTTGGGGGTATAGTTGGACATAGGGCGGTGTTTGTTATTGTGGTGTATTATCCCAGTGAGGGGTAACATTGGGGTCCGTTAAGGCAGCCTGGGTGAGATCCGTTAATTCAAGGGGAGGGAGTTCAGTTAGTGGGGACTGGGCATATAATGAGCAAGGTTTGCGGGACGTGGGGCTCAGAATAGAATGTTGTGGGGAGGTTGAGAGGGGGAATGCAGCCTAGGGTCTGACAAATGCTCTGGTTTGAATTTAGAGAAAGTGGGGTAATGTGCGCGTTCGTGCACGTGCTTGATTGCATATTCGTCCCCAAAAATTATTTTCAGTCCTGTGAGATTAGCTATTAGGAGCGCGTGTGCACATATGTGCTCATGCACGCGCCTTACTTCCACTACACATTTTCGTCTCCATGAAGGAGTTTTATTCTAGGAGAATTTAGTAGGTGCCATAAAAGAAGTTTCACTTCAAAAATATGAACACAGCTCTAATGGGGGTGGAATTTCATTGAGAATGACGTGACGTCATGTCCGGTTCCGGGTCTCTACTTAAGGTTAGTTTGTTCAGGTATTAGCACTCTTTGACAAAGCCCTGTATGGGTGAAACGCGTTAGAGCGCACAGGGGACCTATTTCCCTCTTTTATTCCATTTATTTGCTTATGGATTAAATAAAGGCTTTTTTGTACAGCACAGTCCAGTCGCCATACTTTTTGCATGCAGTGCTCGCTGTTTCTTTCTCCCTGCAGAAGAACTTTTCGTTATTTACTTGCACAGTCTGGAGCACACCAATCCGCATGAAATACTACATTGAGTAAGTGACTTTTCAGTTTTTCAACCTCCCAGGGAAATAGCCATTAATGCAGGGTTTTCCTATATAGGGGTCTGCTGTTGGTCGAGAGACCAGCTCCGGTCAACCCTTTCTCCCATCGCTAGGCTAATCCCTCAAATAGGGGTGAAGCATTGATATTATCATTTAATTAACTCTTTGTTATCCGGACTGATTTGCATCAAGTATATGAACTTTACATTGTTGGACTACTCTGCAGCACATATTGTGATTTGGGGGGGCTCATCCTCCCCAATTGTTTTCTACAGCTCTAATGAAGATTCAGCTCTGCCCGTACCTGGTCCATCCTAATGAGGAAGCAGTCGATATAATCCCGCGGGCAGTTGCGGTCTAGGGTCGCACTGTTACTTTTCACCCTTTCCTTGATGACATCCTCAAGTTCCTGGAGCATCTTAAACACGCCGTTATGGGGTCCAGGTAAAATCCTCATGATTTTTGGAAATAAGTCATACAGCTGCGAACAAAGAGCCCAAAAGGCATAATGCAAGTGTGATGTATCAGGGTAACAAGACAGTGTTTTTGCCAAAAACTGGTATCTCTAAGAGTTATGGGGAGTGATTATACTGTATGGAACAATAGGATAAGTTATAGGGAGCTGTTATATAGGGCAGGGGAGCGCAATATTTTCCCCCTGTGCCCCCCTGCTGGCTGTCCCTTCTCCACATGCCCCCCTTCCTTACCTTTACTCAGACGTTCTGGCATCATGAGTCACGTTGCCATGGAACTGTGATGTCATGTGACCCCGTTGCCATGGCGACGCGTCATCAGAAAAAATCTGAACCACGGTAAGCGAGAGTTACAGAGGCCTTCGCCACTTCCCCGGCATTTCATTTAAAGGCCTTCAGGAAGTGCGAGGGGCCTCTGTAAGCCCCCACGGTTAACGCACCTCTGATATATAGCAATTGGAGGAGATTTAGGGAGCGTTATAGAGAGAAGTTAAATGAGGCAACAGGGCAAGTTACAGGAAAGAAGTATAATGTGTGGTGCTAAGAACAGTATACAGCTATAATGATAATATTATGAAGAGGATGAATCCTATATGAGGTCTGGGATGTATACTTGATTGTAGGGGGGTACTTGGTGTGGTATCCTAGTTGGTAAACCACCATAGATGGCACTCAAATTGTCCAGGAACCCAAAGGCTAATGATCACCCCAATGAATAGTACCCTAATCTATTTGTGGAATAATGATATGACCATGTAGCAAGCAAGAAGATTCACGAGTCTGCTGCAGCGTCCACGTTGATCCCACCAGACCTCTGGGTGTGCCTCCGTCTTTAGAGATGGATGCAGATAGAAGAGAGAAATGGCAGAGCACAACCGGAGTCATCCAAACAAGAAAATTAGGAGGAAAGTGCGTTATCCATAAAAAATGTAATAGTCATGGAAGGAAAAAGGGCAAGGCATTACCCTACCAACATGTTTTGTGCTACACAGAGCACTTTATCAAGGCATACACATCCCATCATCATTAACATATTTAAAGACTAAGAAATAATTGGTTTACCAATCCTGAACGATATCTGGGATCCTCCCTATAATCTGGGCAATGAGATTCTGGTGTGGGGTCATCAGAGCGTGCACATGCGCCCCTGCAGGCAGCCCCGCCTCCCACATGCAATCCTGGGCCAGCAGAGATAGGGAAAAAAACCCCAGCTAAAACGCGTTTGCGCAGAGCCAGCAAAGGGCTTCCTCACCATGGTGACCATGGAGCGTGTCTCGGGGGGCCGGGGAGCGCGCCGAACGCGCGCCCAACCATCAGCGCCATCCGCCACGTCATCTTGGTGTGCATGCACCACCAAAGAGGAGAGGAAGAGAGAAGAAACTCTAAGCCCCTCGTTGTTCCCGCGTGCCCGCCAGGACACAAACAGGAGCCCCGGGTGAACGCACGTGTGCAGTAGCAACCCGTGGGCTCCCCGTGATCCCCGCAGTGAGCGTGGCCCGAGGGAGGGGGAGGGGTGAGGGGGAGGGGGGGGTCGGTGAGGAAGAGGCAGAAAAAAAGATAGAGAAAGGGAAAAAAGGGGGAAAAAAGGAGGAAAGAGGGAGAAAGAAAGGAAAAAACTAAATAAAGGAGAAAGA